>NC_041388.1:417711135-417736943 GCF_002162155.2 Triticum dicoccoides | reverse complement strand
CGCTGACGCCTCGTCGCCGCAAGCCCGACGCCGCGCCGCCTCGCCGGAGGTAGTCGACGCCGCCGCCGCCGTTGTCGTTTTCTCGGTTAACCGTTCGGTTTTTTTAGAAACCCTAGATCTAGTTTTTTTATATAGATCAGTTCGTTCGGTTTTCCGTCGGTTTATTTATTTAGCAGGCGTTCATCCTTACGTTCGTTTTAACGAACGCCGTTCATCCGTTAGCCGCAGACAACGAACATTCGTTCGTTAGCCTTTCGTCAGTTTTTCTTTTTCCAGGGTTTTTTCGCGATGATTTTCGATTGTGATTTCTGCCCTAATCTTCGATCTAGTATAACTTTTCGCTCGTTTATCCAATTAGGTGAAACAAGCGCCTAGATCTTCGTCTCTAAGTCCTCTTTCTATTTAACCAACTTGAACAAGATTTTGGTACTGTAAAATTTGACTTTCGTTCAGATTAGTAATTGGATCTTGTTTCTTTCGTGGTTTGAGTTTCGTTGCTCCGTTTGATTTGATTCTTTTTGCAAATCGGAGTTCTTCAGTTGAACTTTCTGGTTACATCTTCTTATTTGAGTTTTACCCGTGCATCTTTGCTTGATTGCTTATGTATGCTATTGTTTGTTTGCGATAGAACTCCCGGGGTGCAAAGCGCGCTACTACGAGTCACTATGTTTTGCGGATCACCAACAAGGCAAGTAACACTTTGATCATACCCCTTTATCACCCATTTTTTATGCATTAGTTTCAACCCTCACACATTGCATGATTAGTAAGTGTTTAAGATGTGGGTATTGGGAAGTAGATGATGAGGTAGAACCTATTACCTATTTTATTATCAAACCCCTTGGAGTTACTTCTACGTTACGCTTATATTGCCATGCTATGCTCGTAGACGTGGATTGGGTTTGAGTGTATCCATGACAGATGTGAGTTGTTAATTAATGGTTCAACTTAAGGTGGCAACTTTAATACACATCTGGGTGGATTGCTTGTGGGCACCTTTAGAATCCAGTGTTGTCCTAGGATATCCCGGACTACCCGTGTGATCATCCTACTGTCCGCCACCCAGACTCAAAGGGATCATAAGATTATTCAAGCTAGAAACTCCCGTGTGCAGCCACAAGCTATTATGGGCTCTAGCATAGTTGAGTATGTTGCATTCAGTGGTGGGCTAGCAGATGTAGGGGAAAGTAGGTGTAACTGTCCACCCAGAGTAAAGAGTTAGTCTTTCTGAAAGACTGTGTCTCGGTCATCCATTTATCAAACACCATGTAGTGCGAGAAATCCAACGGAGGAGATCGAGTCTTGTGGGGAAAAGTGTGCAACCTTTCCAGAGTGTGCAAACTAATCATGGTTAGCCGTGTCCCTGGTTATGGACATCTTGATTATCTGGTTCTTGGATTATCATATGAATCTCATCACTCTAAATTAATTTGTTGGGTTGATAATTAATTTTAATTGGGATTGAGTTGGAGGAACCTTCTCAATGTTGTTCAACTACCATGCTAGTTAAATAGAATATATTCCTTTGTTGTAGGAAAAAATTGGCTTTTCGCAAAGCATATTAACCATATAGCCTCCACCAGACATATATGCATGTAGTGATAGCACTTATTTGTTCATTATTCTACTGTGTTACATTGCTAGCATATTCCATGTGCTGACCTGTTTTCGGGCTGCAACGTATCATGTCGCAGACTTCTCAAACGAGGAGTAAGGTTAGCTAGGCCGTTGTCATGCACTCAGCTATGCCGTTGGAGTTGATGGACTCACTTTATCTTTCAAGCTTTCCGCTGTTATCTTAGTTTAGATGGCCTTAAGCCATATTTATTGTAATAAGTTCTCTCTTGAGACATGCGATGTAATAAGTGTGTGATTGCTACTCTGTTATAAATCCTTCGAGTACTGTGTGTGTCAGCATTACCGATCCAGGGATGACACTGAACCACAGAGATTTGACCGTCTGAGGTCGGGTCTCTACAAGATGGTATCAGAGCAAACACTAAATGTAGGACACGACCACTAAGAAAAGCCATAGGCCACTCTTCTCTACTCATTTCTGACTCCTCTCCATTTTCTACTCTTTAGGATGGTGGACTCGAGGAACAAGTTTGCACAACCGGATGAAGACACACCTTTTGGACGACACTTGAAGGAAGTCACTAGGTACTTGAACATCGGAATACCAAGCTTCACCGGGACCTACACCGCCACATTACCAGAAGAGGAGCATTGGATGATTCGAGTTCAAGTTCTAGGAAGGATGTTCATGCCAGTCACTAAACCCATAGATTTTTCCTTTGATGCACCCACCTGGAGTCTAGGAAAGAGTATGGCAGCCCACATTGCTATAGGACGCATCGGCGAAGTTTACCATAAGGAGCTTAAGGACACTATCTACCAGATATGTGGGCGCCGAGATGAGCAATGGGAGATGATCAGCACCAGGAAGGACAGGTCCATTGCAACATTCATCCAGGAATTAAACCATCACATTCGTCGCCAGGAGAACTAGATGTGCGCAAGCATGATAGATTTGAAGAAGGCGATGACCAGGATCATAGAGCTAGAAGAGGAGCTTAAGTCTACACGCGATGGATATGAGGAGGAAATGATGATACTTGTGGAGAGGAATGACGACATGACAAGGAAGCTAGGAGTTTTCATGGGAGACCCCGCGCCAGGAGGAGAAGACGACGAACCTAAGGAGATTCGTTCTGAAGACTACATCATCATCGACGACACCGACTCCAACCCTGATAGTAGTGATGATGACTATGAAGACGAAGCTGGAGCGGATATCATGGAGTCTTCCACCGATCAAAATTTCTAGTAGACCACCATACTATTAGTAGAATTCCCCCATGTAAATATTAGTAGTTCGAGCACTGTAACGATAGTTAGATCGATTGTATGCCCTTGCTTGATTGATTGAGTGATATGATATGATTGTGTTTGTCTCATGTGCATATGGGTAGTGCTTTCTCATTAGACCTCATTCTATTCTAATCTCTTCCCTCTAAACCCATCAGATGCCTTCGAGACGTGACCCCGGTTTTGCTTTCCCACTGGAGCTCACTCAGTTGATCCAGCAGTAGAAATGCCTTGATGCAGTTGTTAGTTTAGAACCAAGGCAACAACAACAACAACAACAACAACAACAGCAACAACACCAGCAACAGCAACAGCAGCAGCAACAACAACAATAACAGCAACAGCAACAGCAACAGCAACAGCAGCAGCAGCAGCAGCAACAGCAACAGCAACAACAGCAACAATGGCAACAACAACAACAACAACAACAACAACAACAACAACAACACCAACAACAACAACAGCAACAACAGCAACACCAGCAACAACAGCAACAGCAACAGCAGCAGCAGCAACAACAACAGCAACAACAACAACAGCAACAACAACAGCAACAACAACAGCAACAACAACAGCAACAGCAACAACAGCAATAGCAACAACAGCAGCAACAACAACAACAACAACACCAACACCAACAACAACAACAACAACCCACTGCCACCACCTCCAGTTGACAACTTAGCCCGTTTTCTGAGGTTGCAACCGCCGGTGTTTTCCAGTAGCATCGAGCCAATAGTTGCTGATGATTTGCTACGCGGGATTGGAAGAGAGTTGATCACCGCAGGTTGCACAGATGCTGAGAAGGTGCGTTTTGCCGCACACCAATTGGATGGACCAGCAGCCTCATGGTGGGAGAATTACACAACCACTTTTCCTATAGCCAATGTCACTTGGGAGCAAATTCAACAAGCATTCCACACTGCCGACGTCTCAACTAGAGCTATGAGCATGAAGAAGCATGAGTTTTGCAACTTACGCCAAGGGAATCGTACTGTGGGGCAGTACGTGGATGAGTTTAATAAGTTATCCCGCTATGCCCTAGATGATGTGGCCACAGATGCCGCGAAGAAGGAGAAGTTTATGGAAGGGCTGAACGATGAGATGAGTATGCAGTTAATGGTAGCAACCTTTAACAACTACCAGGAGTTGGTAGATAAAGCTCTCATGATCGAAGGGAAGCAACAACAGATAGAGAGCCGCAAGAGGAAATATGGACAAGGGAAGTACAATTCAGGAGCTCAGTAGAAGCCTCGCTTTACCCCGAACTCGGGAGGGCTTACCCATAACCATGGAGGCCACACTCGCAATGGAGGAAGTTCTCATAATCATAATGGCCCAAGGAATGGAAATGGGAATGGAGCAAGCAGCAATCAGAACCGCTCCAATCCAGCCACACCCGCCAAGAGGGACCTAAGCCATGTTACTTGTTTCAAGTGCGGGAAGACTGGACACTATGCCACTAAGTTCCCTAAAGCGAAGAACGGAAATGGTAATGGGAGCTCTGGGAAGAATCCCAATCCATTTAACAAAGGGCAAGTGAACCACGTGAATGTGGAGGAGGTTGAAGAGCAGCTAGATGCAGTTATCGGTAAGTTTTTAGTTAAGTCATTTACTGCGATCGTTCTTTTTGATACTGGTGCATCGCATTCATACATATCAAGGGGATTTGTGGATAAGTATAAGTTGCCCACTAAAGTTCTTAGGACACCTATGCTAGTAACCTCACCAGAAGCTGAGTATATGGCAAGCAGTGGATGTTTTCAGATGCCATTAACCATAGGTAGTCATGTTTTCCCCTCTGACTTGATAATTCTGGAGTCGCAAGGATTGGATGTGATACTAGGAATGGATTGGCTGTCGATGTATGGAGGAAACATTGATTGCGCTAGTAAGTCAATTCTGCTTACCACCCCGGAGGGAAAAAGGATCAAGTATGTATCCAGGCATACGCCAAGGAGAACCCAAGTAAATTCTCTCACGGGAGTTGTTCAGGAGGAAGTGCCTATTGTGAAGGATTACCTAGATGTATTTCCAGAGGAGTTACCAGGCATGCCACTAGATCGAGACATCAAGTTTTTGATAGAGATGTTTACCAGGCACCGGGCCTATATCAAAGAGACCCTACTGGATGCCCGCAAATGATCCAGAGGAGATCAAGAAGCAAATTAAGGAGTTATTGGAGAAAGGTTACATCCGACGGAGTTCATCACCATGGGGAGCCCCAGTGCTCTTGGTTGAGAAGAAGGATAAATCCTTGAGAATGGTTGTTATTTATCGTGCGTTGAATGAAGTGAAGATCAAGAACAAGTACCCACTGTCGATGATCAATGATTTGTTTGATCAGTTGCAAGGAGCTAAAGTGTTTTCAAAGATCGATCTGCGATCAGGATATCACCAGTTGAAGATTCGAGAAAAGGATATACCTAAGACAGCTTTCACCACAAGGTACGGGCTATATGAGTATACGGTTATGTCATTTGGATTGACTAATGCCCCTACCTATTTCATGAGTATGATGAACAACGTGTTCATGGACTTCTTGGATAAGTTTGTCATGGTGTTCATTGATGATATGTTAGTATACTCGAAGAATGAAGAGGAACACAAGAAGCATTTGCGTTTAGTTCTCAAAAAACTCAGAGAACATCAGTTTTATGCCAAGTTCAGCAAATGTGAGTTTTGGTTGAAGGAAGTTAGATTTCTTGGGCATGTTATATCAGGAGAAGTTATAGCGGTAGACCCCACCAAAGTTCAGTCGGTCACTGAGTGGTTGGCACCCACCTCAGTTGGAGAGATCCGTAGTTTTCTTGGACTCGCAGGATACTATCGGAGATTCATTGAAAATTTCTCTAAGATTGCGAAGCCTATGACGACGTTGTTGAAGAAGGACACCAAGTTCCATTGGACTGAAGAATGTGAAGCAAGTTTCCAGGAGTTGAAGAAACGTTTGAATACAACCCCAGTGCTGATTCTGCCGGATATACTGTAACATCCCAAGTTTTCAATTTGGAATGTTATACATTAGATCATCATTGCATATCATATTTTATTTTTCTTTTGGTTTGATCCTAGAAACTTCTACGCAACTCAAGGACCCACGGGGAGAGTTGGGGAATTCATTATTTTCATATTTGAGTTTTCTCAAATTTTGAGAATAGGATCATTTGATTTTAATTATTTTATCATCAATTATTTCTATTACAAAAATATGCGAGAGGGAATAAAATGACTTTCCCAAAATAAAGAAATATTGAGGATTTAATAATAAAATCAAATAAGATTTTATTTCGGAGTTTTTCGTTATTTTATTTGAATTTAGGAAAATGTGCGTTTTTCAAAATTGCATTTAGGCCCCAAATAGTTCACCTTGTGCGGCTTGATTTTAGAAGCCCGGGAAAATTTATTTCGGGATTTTTGGAGTCCGTTTAGTATTTCTTTTTATTTTTCTTCTGCGCCTAATTTTTATTAAAAAAAGGCAACCGACATAACCGGGTTGTGTCCGCCTGGGACTCTGGCCCGGCAGGCTTTATAAGCCGGGGCGCCCGAGGGCGAAGCCAGCCCAGCCGCCGCCGCCCCAAACACTAGCGCCGCGCCGCCGCCGCCCCAAACACTAGCTTCGCGCCGCCGCCGGCGCCAGCGCCGCCCGCTCGCGCCGTCGCCGGAGCTGCCGCCCGCTGCCTCTGCGACCCTCCGCCCGAGGTCGCCTCGAAATCCGTTTTTTTTCGAAGAAAAAAACCGTTCAGTTTATCCCTCGGTTTTTCATCAGTTTTTTTTGTTTTTTTGTTTTTTAGTTTCGGTTTTTTAAATAGATCGGTTTTCCGATTTATTTAATTAGCGAGCGTTCGTCCATTCGTTCTCTCTAGCGAACGTTCGTCGTTTTTCTTTTTCTCGGATTAAATCCTTAATTTTTCTGATCGCAATTTCTGATCCGATTTTCGTTTTAGTATAACTTTTCGCTCGTTTATCGGAATTAGGCGATTCAAGTGCCTGGAGTTTCGTCTTGAAACCCTCTATCCGTTTAAACAACTTAAACAAGTTTTTGCTACAGTAAAATTTGACTTAGATCCAGATTAGTAGAACGAAGTTGTTTTCTTTCGCCGTTTGACTTTCGTTGCTTCGTTCGATTTGATTCTTTTTGCAAACCGGAGTTCTTAAGTTGAACTTTCTGGTTAGTTCTCTTATTTGACTTTTACCTGTGCATTAGATGAGTGCTTATTGTATGCTTGTTTGTTTGTCTGCGATAGAATACCCGGAGTGCGCCGCCTGTTACTTCGAATCTCTAGGTTTCGCGGATCATCAGCAAGGCAAGTAACACTTTGATCATACGTTTTCTACTACCCAGTTTTTATTGCATTAGATCAATCCTCAAACATTGCATGATTAGGATCTAATTAAATTGTGGGATGGGAAGTAGTTGAGGTAGTACCTATCACCTGTTATATTATCAAACCCTTGGGAGTTACTTCTACGTTTGCCTATTATGCCATGCTATGCTAGTAGACGTGGATTGGGTGAGTGATATCCATGATAGATGTGAGTTTGTTAATTAATGGTTTAACTAAGGTGGCAACTTAAACACACATCTGGGTGGATTGAGGTACCTGGGTATTCCAGGATTGCCTGTTTTTCTTTATGGACCGCCACCCAGGCTCAAAGGGATCATGAGATTATTCATACTAGAAACTTCTGTGTGCAGCCACAAGCCATTATGGGCTCTGGCATAGTTGATTATGTCGTGCGAACTTTTACAGGGTAGACTAGCAGATGTAGGGGAAAGTAGGTGTAACGGTCTATCCATCGTAAGGTGCTAGCACTTCTGAAAGACTATGTCTCGGTCATCCATCTTCTCAAACACCATGTAGTGCGAGAAACCAAACAGAGGCGATCGAGTCTTGTAGGGAAAAGTGCGCAAACCTCTGCAGAGTGTATTAAACTAATCATGGTTAGCCGTGTCCCCGGTTATGGACATTTTGAGTATCTAGTACTTGGATTATCATGTGAATCTCAACATGTTACTCTAAATTAATTTTGTTGGGTTTTGTTAATGATGATGTTTAATTGGGATTGAGGAGGCTGTCAACCATTCTCAATGTTTAACAACTACCATGACAGTTAAATAAATTTTATTCCTTTGTAGTAGGGAAAAATTGGCTTTACGCAAAACTGTAACTGTTGAGGATATAACCACTAAGGGTAAACCGCCTAGGAGGGGCCGGTTCACCTTCAGTTATACTGAAGCCCAAGGAAACCCAGAAGATGGCGCTTTACGGATGAAGCTTAGAAGCCCAGAGCCCGCAGGAGGTTTAGGGCCCATGATAGTAAACCGCCATGATTGTATAAACTTGCATTATAAGATAAGAAAGAAGAGACCGAGGCGGACACTTGTATGAGCCAGCCTCGGGACTCTGTAGACCGGCCAGGATCCTCCTGAATATATAAAGGGGTGACCCGGCGGCGGTTCAGGGACAGAAAACAACAACTCGAAGCCAGACAAAGCGGATTCGCTCCCTGGTCTTCGAAACTCCAGCAATACCAATCACAACTAGACGTAGGATTTTACCTTCATCGAAGGGGCCGAACTAGTATAAAACTCTCGTGTCCCTTTGTCCGGTTTAACCCCTTCAAGCTAACCTGTAGTGATGGCTCCATGACTAAGTCCTTCCATGAGGACAACTGCCGTGACAATTCCACGACAGTTGGCGCCCACCGTGGAGCTATCGCACGATGGTTTCGAGTTCTTGAAGGGCAACTTCGATGGACTGAGGGGATACGCTGTGGGCCGGATGACGAAGAGTCGCCGCGACAAGCTCTACATCGACAACGCAGGATGGGGTCCCGAGGCTAATTCAATCGAATACGGGTACCGGGTCCCCTTTGGTGGGATTCACGTCTTCATCGGCAAGATCGGTGAACCGGCCCCCGAGCCGGACACCTGCACCGACATCATCGAGATGGCTCGGCGTGCAAGTTCTTCACCGGTTCAGCCTGAGGCCAGGCATGTTTTCGTGGGTGTCGTCCACGGTTCGGGTTATGAGGAGGAACCGATCTCCGATGGAGAAACCGTAATCCATAGTGATGACGAGTCTTCCGGAGAAACCGAATTGCTTTACCAGTTGTACGACGGGCGGTTTGAGGGAGGATCCAAGGGCAACAGTATTCCGGATTCCCCCAGTCTACCAAACCGGGCCGCTGTCTTCATGGCCGGCACACGACCGGTGCCTCATTCATCTACCGCCGCAGCGGTACTCTCCGGTTCAACAACGGCCACGCCAGCAGGTGCAGGAAGCTCGGTGCCGCCTCCGGCCCAAGTCTTGTCTTATTTGTTCGATGCTCTAGCGGCACTGATGTCCATGGAGGTAGACGCAGCAGCCAGGGATCAGCACGATGCGGAGATTCTAAAGGTGAAAGATCAGGTAGCCCAGGCTAAAGCGGACATGGCAGCAGAGAACGCCAGGATGGCCACAGAGCGGGCCGAGTTGGAAGCACAGGCTTACCGAATTAGACTAGATCAGAATGCTTCAGAAGAGGTCATGAGAAGAAGGTACCGATCACGTCTCCCGTCGGTTTATGAGCCGCAAAATCTTTTCAACACGCCAGGTGCAGGAGCTGGTAACCAACCCGCGCCAAACCGGGCGGGGGCACCAGAAGTAGGAGCGCCGGTTCAGCCACGCGCAACAAACCTGCCTCGCCAGAACAACGTTGTATCATCGACGCCGCCCGGGCATTATTCCAACCCGTTGGATAATATTATGGCCGCCGCTTCACGCCTGGCGGCTCTCCCAACCAACGGCGAATCACCAGTTGCAGTGGAAGCGTGTCGGGCCAGGGATCTCCTTCCAACAGCACTGAATCAACAGCAAGCGTATTCACACAGCCATGAGAGGATTCATTCCACTCCCTGTCCAAGCCGGAGTTATAGAAGACACATGGCAGACGAACCGGCCGTATCCAGTAGCGCACGCCACCGAAATTCGCCGCGGGAGAACAACCCGGCCAGGGGAGGTGCTAATGCGCAAGATGTTCTGGACCATGGCCACGCACGACGGGGGGGGGGCGAGTTGACAGCTCGACACGAAGCACGACATCATACTCCGGTTCACCCTACTGCCTCCATGGAGCCAGGGGTAATGTTCAGTTCCATAGGAGTACCATGTTTAACTCCCACACTGCATAATGTGTGATTTCCCAAGGATTTCAAGGGACCTCGCAAGGTACCAAATTACACCACCGAGTTGCAGCCAGAGGTGTGGGTGGAGAGCTATGAGATGGCAATGGAGATGTTATATGTGGATGAGGCGGTTTGTGCTAAATATTTCACCATGATGCTGGAAGGAACAGCTCGCACTTGGTTGAAGAGCTTGCCAACCAACTCTATCGACTCATGGGCCGAATTAAAGCGCCGGTTTATCCAGAACTTCAAGGATACATGCAAGCAGCAAATGTCAATTGTGGATCTGGCCGCTTGTGTCCAAGAGGAAGGGGAGTCCACAACCCATTGGGTTAAACGAGTCTCGACGATTTTGCATTCGTCAGATCGTATTAATGCAGATATCGCGGTATTAACGTTGGAGGGCAATTGCCATTTCAAGCCGTTGAAACAGAAGTTGGGAAGGCTCAAATGTCATTGCAACGACATGTCAACACTCATGGCCGCTTTAGTTAAGTATGCCGATTCAGATAATACCAAGGATCTGGATTCAGAGGAGGACAAACCGGAGAAGGGAAAGAAGAACAGCGATGCAAAAGGGCAGCACCACAACCAAGGGGGCCATGGGAATAACAGTAAGCGTAAAGTGGATAATTCAGATTTGGTGGCTAACACAAATATGCAGCGTCGCAAAGGTAACCGCCCTAGCGCGGCATGAATCTGGAGCGTTTGTTAGACCAGCCTTGCCCGAAGCATGAAACCAAGGAGGCCCCTGCCACACATCTTTGGAAAGATTGTCACATAATAAGGGAGTTCAAAAATTCTGATTTATACCGATATGATCAGGATCCACCAGGCGGTTCAGGCCCAGGTTTCCATGGGGGCGGCGGTTCAAGCTCTGGATTTCAGAACAACCAGGGCCATCAGAACAACCATGGTAATAACCAGCAGAATAACCAAGAGAATCAGCAACAGTCAGGTTACCAGAGTCACCCCAAGCAGTTGAACAGCGGACAGTATCATGTGTTCACTACCAGCTTGTGCAAGAGGGATCAGAAACTTCACAAGAGGGCAGTCAATACTGTTGAACCGGCTGTACCGAATTATCTACGATGGTCGGAGCAGCCTATTGTGTGGAGCAGGGAGGATCAGCCGCCCCGGGTTGACAATCCGGGCTAGCTAGCCTTGGTGGTAGCGCCTCCAGTGGGGGGCTATAAGTTTACCAAGGTTCTGATGGATGGAGGGAGCAGTATCAACATCCTATACTATGAGACTTTCTGTCGCATGGGTTTGATGGATAAGAATCGTAAACCGTCCAACACTATCTTTCATGGTGTGGTACCAGGTAAATCGGCCTACCCTGTGGGAAAGATTGCTTTCGAAGTTGTGTTTGGAGATGAGTTTGATTCCAGGTCTGAGACTTTAACCTTTGACGTGGTGAAAATCCAGAGTCCGTATCACGCGCTATTTGGACGGCCGGCTTACGCGAAATTCATGGCGAGGCCCTGTTATGTCTATCTGCAGCTCAAGATGCTAGGTTATAAGGGGACGATCACAGTACATGGGAGTCCAAGGATTGCCTTGGATTGCAAGGAAGGCGAAGCGGCCAATGCAGAATCGGTGTGTGCCACGGAGGAGCTGAAATTCTATAAAGACAATGTTGATCCGATGGATATGACCCCTCTGAAGAAACCTACGACTGAACATGACCCAACCCTGACATTCAAACCGGCTAATGAGACTAAACTTGTTGACTTCGTCCCTGGTGATTCATCCAAGCAGTTTAGTATCAGTGCAAATCTGGATCCAAAATAGGAAAGCACGCTCATCAAATTCATCCGTGAGAACCGGGACATCTTTGCATGGAGACCTTCTGACATGCCAGGTGTACCGAGGGAACTCTCTGAGCACACGCTAAATATTGATCCTAAGTTTAAACCAGTCAAGCAGTACCTTCGCCGCTTTAACAAAGAAAGACGCAAGGCCATCAGCGAAGAGGTAGCCCGGCTGCTGGCAGCTGGATTTATCGTCGAAGTGTTTCATCCCGAATGGTTGGCTAATCCGGTGCTTGTTCTTAAGAAAAATGGCACTTGGTGTATGTGTGTGGACTACACTGATTTGAACAAAGCTTGCCCGGCAGATCCTTTTGCTCTCCCACGTATCGATCAGATCATTGATGCAACGGCGGGTTGTGAGCGCCTGAGTTTTCTGGATGCTTATTCAGGTTATCATCAGATTAAAATGGCAGTTAAGGACCAGGAGAAAACAGCCTTCATCACTCCCTTTGGAGCCTTCTGCTATGTTTCTATGCCCTTTGGGCTCAAGAGTGCCCAAGCAACCTACCAGCATTGTGTGCAAAATTGTCTTCACAAGCAGATCGGCCGTAATGTTCATGCCTATGTGGATGACATTGTGGTGAAATCCAGGAAGCAGGAAACCCTGATAAATGATCTCAAGGAGACGTTTGACAATCTTCGGGTTTACAAAATGATGCTCAACCCGGACAAATGTGTTCTTGGTGTTCCGGCAGGCAAACTCTTGGGCTTTCTTGTGTCTAACAGAGCTATTGAGGCAAATCCAAAAAAGATCAAAGCAATCACATCCTTGGCTAAACCGGCATGTATCAATGATGTTCAGCGCCTGGCGGGCCGGATTGCAGCCCTCAGCCGATTTATCAGCCGTTTGGGAGAGAAGGTGATTCCCCTGTATCAGATGTTGAAGAAAACAGATAAATTCGTCTGGAGTGACGCCGCTGATATGGCATTCGAGGAGTTGAAGCGGCAGCTAGCTGAACCGCCAGTCCTCGCTGCTCCAATTGATAATGAACCTCTACTGTTGTACGTGGCTGCCAATGCCCGAGCGGTTAGTGTGGCGATTATGGTTGAGCGTAAGGAGACTGGGAAAGAGTATCCGGTTCAATGACCAGTTTATTATATCAGTGAAGTACTGATCGAATCAAAGCAAAGATATCCGCATTGGCAGAAGCTAGTGTATGGAGTTTTCATGGCAAGTAGGAAACTCAAGCAATATTTTCAAGGCCATCCTATCACAGTGGTTAGTTCTGCTCCCTTGGGTGATATAATCCAGAATAGAGAGGCAACTGGCCGGGTTGCGAAGTGGGCAATCGAGCTCGGTCCCCATGGTTTGAAGTATACACCCCGAACAGCCATCAAATCTCAGGCGCATGTGGACTTCATCAATGATTGGACCGAGTTACAGGCACCAGAAGACAAACCGGATAATACATACTGGACCATTCACTTTGATGGATCCAGGCAGCTAGAAGGCTCGAGGGCTGGAGTTGTCCTCACTTCCCCTCGAGATGATAAGATTTGTTATGTTCTCCGCTTAATGTTTCCTTGTAGTAACAATGTAGCAGAGTACGAGGCCTTGCTCCACGGTCTTCGTATAGCTAAGGAAATGAACTTAAGCCAGGTTCGATGCTTTGGAGATTCTGATCTGGTGGCTCAGCAAGTTTCTGGTACTTGGGATTCTAAAGACCCGCTCATGGCGGCTTATAGGCGCGAGGTGGATATTGTACCAGGTCACTTTAAGGGTTATCAGGTGGAGCACATCGACCGGTGCAAGAATGAAGCAGCAGATGCTCTAAGCCGACAGGGATCTCAGCGTAAACCGGTACCACCTAATACCTTTCTAGATATCTTGCATAACCCGTCTGTAAAGTTGCCTATAGAGGAGGATTTAGCTGTTCCTGATCCAGAGGCCCACTTGGTAGCCGTTTTACATGCCACTCCGGATTGGACGGTTCCATATTTGGCGTATCTGAACCGGGGCGAATTACCAGAAGATGAACTTTTCGCCAGGCAGATAGTCCGGCGGTCCAAGTCTATGGTTATTCACAATGGCGAGTTGCACCGTTCTAGCATTTCAGGCGTATTCCAACGATGTGTTTCTCCTAAAGAAGGACAAGAGATCCTACAGGAAATCCATGAAGGGGATTGTGGTCACCATGCCAGCTCAAAGTCCTTGGTTGCTAAGGCTTTCCGACACGGGTTCTATTGGTTGACCGCTCATTCTGATGCGGAAGACTTGGTAAAGCGGTGTGACGCTTGTCAGAAATTTTCACGTCGTGTTCATGTTCCTTCTCGGGAGTTACGCATGATCCCCATCACCTGGCCGTTTGCTACTTGGGGGCTTGATATGGTTGGACCCTTTAAGCGTTCTAAGGACAAGAAGACCCACCTGTTGGTGGCGGTTGACAAGTTCACCAAATGGGTTGAAGCGGAGCCCGTCAGTAAATGTGATGCAGCCACGGCGGTTCAATTTCTCAAAAAGATTATTTTCCGTTTCGGCTTTCCACATAGCATCATCACAGATAATGGTACGAACCTTTCTAAAGGTGAGATGGAGGAGTTCTGCCAACGAGAGCACATCCGGCTTGATGTAGTATCTGTGGCTCATCCCCAGTCCAATGGTCAAGCTGAGAGGGCGAATCAAGAAATCCTGAAGGGTATCAAGCCTCGGCTCATGGTCCCTTTGAAGCGGATGCCGGGCTATTGGGTGGAGGAATTACCATCTGTGTTATGGAGCATAAATACCACCCCAAATCGATCTACGGGATATACACCCTTTTTCCTGGTCTATGGGGCTGAGGCTGTCCTCCCAAGTGATATTCGTCACGACTCGCCCCGGGTCGCGAATTATGTTGAAGCGGATAACGAGCAAGCATGCCAAGAGGCGCTGGACTTGTTAGATGAGAAGAGAGACATGGCTTTGGCTCGGTCAGCGGTTTATCAGCAAGACCTGCAGTGTTATCACAGCCGCTGGGTTAAGACAAGGACCTTTCAAGAAGGTGATTTGGTACTTCGGCTAATTCAAGACCAGACTGATATGCATAAGTTATCCCCACCTTGGGAAGGGCCTCTTGTGGTCAGCAAAAATCTGCAGAACGGATCATACTACCTCATTGACGTTCGAGAAGACTCACGTAGCTCTGAGGAGGAGACCCAGTGGCCATGGAACATAGCTCTCCTACGGCATTATTATACTTGAAGCCACAGGCTTTTCATATGTACATATTTCAACAATGTATATACTATGATTAATATAATAAACCGGCATCCTTGCTATCAAGCAGGGCCTTCACCGTTTTTCTTCAAATATCTGTTAACATGGGGGCTTCCTGTTCAAACATAGGTGTATTCACCAAAGAGAACATAGTGTTACTACCCTCTTGATGCAGCTATCACGCCACAACAAAGCTTGGGAGTTTCACACCCAAGGGGCCAAAGAGAGTCTTGTTGCTACGCACAACTCAAACATAGGCACCCATTGAACACAGCTCACAAAGTTACTTGGGGGCTCTTTGCGTTAAATACCAAAGAGTTTGAAAGGACCCTTGTAGCTGGGTATCGACCCATGGCTTGGAAGCCTGGTGTATTCACCTAAAACCCCGGGTTAGCCTGCCTTCATCAAGTAAGCCACTCCTATCCAAGTAATCCTGGCACGACCCGTCGAACGTTTGACAGTTACTCTCATTGAGACCCTGAACTTGTCAAAGTTAAAACGATGATTGGTTAGTTGGAGGGCCATCTTAAAAGGCTTCGCCAAAATGGTTTAACTCAGTGGCCTGGCAGCCCATGAAAAGCCTCAATTTGGGCCTGGCAGCCCTCGAAAAGCCTCGACTACAGTTTTTTGTTTGCTTTTTTCTGCCAAGTTTTTGTTTTTCGTGAGGTCTATGTTAAACCGGAGTTTCTTAACCCGACATGGCTTATGGATCTTCTGTTAAAGTATACAATTAAAGGTAATCTGGCATCCCTCAAAACCAGTCTGGCTTTGACACTTTGTCTCCAGCAATCGGCCGGTGTTCATCACAACCCGGTTTTATATCATATATGCCAACATGGTATGGTGGAAGTTGGGTTTTCACCTTTTCTTCACATCACAATTGGTAAACCAACAGCAATGTTTTATATCATAGGTATGATTTATTATTGCTGCAACCGTAGTTGCTTACCAAGTTGTGTTGGGTATTTTGACCCGTCCGGTGGTAAACTGCCTGGATAGATTTTCCTTATGCAGGCACAGGGACTGTATAATATTGTAAAAATACATAAGCCAGTACTGAAATTCTCATGACAAATCAACGGAAAGTATATCCCGCTGCACGAGGGCAACGGTAAAGTATTTCTACTAGCTTATTACAAGGCGCTTGAAGGCCCAAAATATGGTGTTTCTAGCAGAACAAGGTTTCTGGAGCATCATTCTAATTGCCACATCAAGTCTCATTACCATGTTGATGCGAAGTTGATGGGTCATCTGGCGTCGGTTCAGCCTCCTCTTCCCCACCTAGCGGCTAGAAGTTTGTGGTGGTCCAGTCAATCCGGGTTAAGGCCTTAAAGATAGCTTCTTCATTGATAAGTTCTGACGGATCAATGTCAGGGGCATAAGTGTGCTTACGGATTCCTGGAATAAGATTGTGTGCCTCCGGAATGACAGGGTTAACCCATTTGTTGTTGGCATCATAATAAGACCGGTGAACCGTCAAGTTAGCATCTTTTGCCAGCTGACTCGCCAGAGGACGCATCTCCCTTGTCACTCTTTTAAGGGCTGCATCATCAAAATCTACCCCGTTATCTTGTGTGCTTGGAAAGCCTTTGGCAAGGTCAACCGGATCCAAGTCAGCTATCCATGCTTTGGCTCGGGTAAGTGCCAACAAAGCGCCGGCCCTGGCAGCAGATCGCTTCACCTCTTCTAGTTGTGCTGGTACCATGGATAGCCTTGTCAGAGTATCCTTGATCAGTGTTGGGGCCGGTTTGTCATAGGAGGCTGCACAGATAACCCGTTGAGCACCGATGTAAAGTTGTTCTAGAAGAGTATACGCTGCTTTCAGCTTCATCCGTACATCTGAGCCCAGATGAGTAATGCGGCTCCCTGCAACAGTTTAAGAATTTCATATTTCAACCGGTACCTTATGAGATGGGTATTTCAAATAATTTGCTAAGGAGTACTTAGCAAATACTGCGGAGGTCATGGCGTTTACTTGGCACTTTAACCCAGAAAGTTCTTCTGCTATCGGTTTAAGTGCAGATTCGACGTCTTCAGCCCGTTTCAGCAATATCCCCTTTTCAGTGTCCCAGTTGGCATGTTCCATCTTGAATTCTTCTTTTAGTCGTTCTATGGAAGTTAAAGCGGCTTGAAGTTCATCTTTAGCTTTGGAAGATTCTTCTTGCTGAGATTTGATAATTTCTTGAAGATCAGCAATCTGCGTCCGTTGATGGTTTATGTCGGCCTGCCAAAATCAAGAGGACCATTTCAATATTTTATCAAAAGTCCCAAGCATACAACTGGTTCTACACTTGGCACTTGGGTGCTAATGCGGATTAATTCGTTCTTACTGCTTATTCAAAGTCCCAGGATTCATACAAGTTTCAATCCTGGTACTTGGGGCTAATGCGGATTAATTCGTTCTTACTGCTTATTCAAAGTCCCAAGGATTCATACAAGTTTCAATCCTGGCACTTGGGGGCTAATGTGTGTTTGTTCAAAAAACTTAAAAGTCAACAATGTGCAGTTTGGAAATTCAAAGTCCCAGCTTGTTTTTACAAATTTAAACCGACCCTTGGGGGCTACAGGATACAAGGCAGTGAAAATACAAAGATAAGGAGGAAAATGTTTACCTCATAACGTTCCTTCATCAGATTTACCAAGTCAGCCTCAGTATCTTGACTTGTATAAAGCCGGTTCAAGAAACCGAAATGAAGATCCTGGGCAAAAAGATTAGCATATTTTGACATATCAGTTTCCATCTTCCTCTTGCCCATTGAAATAAACTCATCCTTGGCGGTATGTTTTGCCAAGACAACCGGATCACCCGGAGCGGTATAAGCAGTGCCAGTAACAATAACGTCATCGTCTTTGGCTGGGCTTGGCGGATTAGCACTTGACTTCAGTGGATCAGCAGCCGGACTTGCAGGCATAGCATGTGGGCTTAAGGTATCCTCATGCATGGCCAGATCAGCTTCCGGCGGATTAACATTGATAGTTGGCTCTGGTAGAGTAAAATCATCCATGAGATTATCGAGATTTTTATCAACATCCTCAGGAGTTTTCTCCGGCTCAACTTCACCGGTAGGGGCGCTGGTCTTGGCCTTCTTACTCAAACGAGCTTGAGCACTAATATTAAAACAAAGATTAGCATGGTCAACTGAGTTATGAAAGAGAAGGGAAGACTACACATTTACCCAGGGACGGTTTTCAGGGGAGGCAGCTGAGTGGTTGATGAACCGCCAGACGAATTAGAAGATGCCTGATAATTTGAATCAAATGAATTGAGAGGGCATCGGAAGAAACCTTTCAAAAGATAACGTTTTTCAGAAGAACAAGCAACCTCTGGACGACGTTTCCGGTTTGGGGTATGAGGTAAACCGGAAGAAGTGACCTGTTGACCACTGTGCCGGGTGATGAAGCCATGTACCTAGGGTAGGGGCACGGACCTGTCCAAGGAGCCCTACCCTAGGAAATCCCTAGGAGAAGTCACCTTTCAATCAACTTGAAGGTATCCCACTCGGCGGATTCAAGACACTCGACCAGAAAGCTATCACTAGACCATGAAGCCAACCACTCGACCGCCAGGAGACCTATAGTCACTCCGCAGGAAAACGGTCAGCTATTAAGTAGTCTTTATGGTCATTATAGAACTTTATTAGGGGCGTTACCAGTAACGCCCGACCTTAAATGTACCTGAAAACCCTGCATTACTGAGGGAAGGAGGGGCCGGCGAACTCTATATAAGCCACCCCCCTCCTCAGGATGAAGGGTTCGCACCCCTGTTATTCACACGCCAGTAATCCAGTCGACCGCCTCCGGGCACCGAGACGTAGGGTTGTTACTTCCTCCGCGAAGGGCCTGAACTCGTACATCTTGGTGTGTTTACAACTTCCCAATAGCTGAGATCTAGCCTCTCCATACATACCCCCCTACATCACTGTCAGAGTTAGAACCACGACAGTTGGCGCCCACCGTGGGACAGGAATCTTAGCGCCTGATTGGAGAAGTTGCGATTTTTCTGATCCCTTTGATCATGGTCTCGTGCGGAGTTTTGGTGGAGGGCCGCGAGATCCGCCTCGGCGTGCTCACGTTCATCACCGACGACTCCGCCTGGCTTCAGGAGGCGCCACTCGACATCGACGCGCTCCCCGTCCGCGGTGCGACGCATTTCCGCGCATGCGTTCATGGCGTCCTCCTGCGGCAGCCGTCGACCCAGTATCGGTCGGCCCCCGTATCGTCTCCCCACTCTGTCTCCCACCGATGCAAGCACTCCGGTCGGTCGAGACTTCAGAGGTGGGTGAGGCATGCCATGGCTCGCCAGTCGGCCGCCCCGCAAGTCGCGGCAATCGAGCCCGATGAATCCCTCTACGGCTTGTTCGACCTGTCGACTGGCTCCGCGGAGACCGCATCCGAGTGCGACAGCAGCGACCCAACGGCTGAGATCCTGGCGGTCGATGGAACACACAGTCCTCCCGGTTTCCCTCGCGCTGATGGAGGCACGGGTGGGGGCGACCCGTCGCGTCCCCACGATGAGTATCTCCCCGAACCTCTCACGTCTTTACAGCGAGAGGAGCTTCGCCGCCGGAACACGGACGCACTCCGCACTCCTATCGTCGGAGAGTCCCCCGAGGCCTGGGCCTTGGAGGATGCGCGCTTGGCTAATTTGGCCGAGCACACTCGACTGGAAAATCTCCAGCGAGCACTCGACGAGCAAGCGCGTCAGCGAGCTCCCGAGGCTAGTCGACGCCAACTCTTCCCGCCGATGCAGGTATACCGAATGCCAGTTCAGAATTTGGCCGCCGCGGCCCGTATAGCAGAATCGATTCAGCCCTCCCAGTCGGAGGCTGGCAGGGGCTTGTTACAGATCAGAGCCTTGCTCCGGGCGGCGGGAAACCAGAATTCCGCTGTTTCTCAGTCGCGGAATAGGATCCACAGTCGATCCATTGCAACAGATACAGTCCAGTCGGCTCACAGACCACGGTCGCCCCCGAGGCGTGAGGGACATGGCGACCGGCATGATCAGTACAGAAGGAATGAGCGGTATGATCACCGATCCGATCGTGATGATCGACATCGAGTGCCAACCCCTCCCCCGAGGAGTGGGTCATATGCGCCTCGACATCGAGATGACAGGCGCCCTCATGGCGTTGGGTAGAGGATTCCCGTCGACCCCAGGGACCTAGGCTTTGACACGAGATCTGTCCTCGTTCAAGGCTTGGTCGACAGGAACAGGGCTCATCGGGAAGGCCAGTACAGAGATGCGCCCGCCAGCAGCAGAATACGTGTTTCAAGGCCAGAGTGTTTCAGTCGAGCCATCAAGGCCGCGGTGATTCCTCCCAACTTTCGGTTGGCGACTGGAGTCAGCAAGTTCACCGGCGAGTCTAAGCCTGACACTTGGCTCGAAGATTACCGAGTGGCTGTACAGATCGGCGGTGGCAATGATGAGGTGGCTATGAAGCATTTGCCTCTCCTGTTAGAGGGCTCGGCCAGAGCGTGGCTGAATCAGTTAGCACCCAGCAACATCTACACTTGGGAGGACCTCTCTCGAGTGTTTGTCACAACCTTTGAGGGAACATGCAAGCGACCCGCAGGCCTTACAGAATTGCGGTCTTGCGTGTAGAAGCCGAGTGAAACTCTGAGGGATTACATCCAGAGGTGGATCACTTTGCATCACACAGTTGAGAACGTACCGGATCACCAAGCAGTTTGTGCCTTTAAAGAAGGCGTCAAGAACAGAGAGTTGAACCTGAAGTTCGGTCAGACCGGAGAAATGTCCCTGAATCGGATGATGGAAATTGCCACCAAATACGCTAACGGAGAAGATGAAGATCGACTCCGGAGTGGCAAGCAGAAAGCAGTCGCCCAGGAAACCGGAGGCAATTCCAGTCGGAAGCAGAAGCGGAAGGCCGAGCCAGCCGCCCCTGGGGAGGCCCTGGCCGCAACACAGGGAAATTTCAAGGGAAAACCCAAAGGCCCCTGGAAGCCCAAGAAAGTCAAGGATCAAGATGGAAATGATGTTTTGGATCTGCCATGTCACATCCACACTAGGAAAGATGAGGAGGGTAATTTTATTTACCCAAAGCATACCACTCGACAGTGTCGGCTCCTGATCCAGCAGTTTCAGGGCAAACAGTCCAAAGATAAGGAAAAAGAGTCAGACAGAGTTGAGGACAAGGAAGATAGTGATGATGGATACCCCCAAATCAATTCCACCCTGATGATTTTTGCTGATGTCGAAAGCAAAAGTCGACTGAAAGTCATTAACCGTGAAGTGAATATGGTTGCTCCGGCAACACCCAGTTATCTGAAGTGGTCTCAGACTGCCATCACATTCGACCAGTCTGATCACCCTACGCACATTGCCACCCCTGGGAGGCAAGCTTTGGTGGTCGACCCAGTTGTCGAAGGCACTCGACTGACCAAAGTCCTGATGGATGGTGGCAGTGGCCTGAACATATTGTATGCTGAAACATTGAAAGGAATGGGCATTCCGATGTCCAGGCTCAGTACCAGTAACATGAGCTTCCACGGAGTCATTCCTGGAAAGAAAGCCGAATCACTCGGCCAGATCGCTCTTGATGTGGTTTTCGGCGATTCGAAGAATTACCGCAAGGAAAAGTTGACATTTGAGGTTGTGGACTTCCAAAGTGCTTATCATGCTATTCTGGGCCGGCCAGCTTATGCACGCTTCATGGCTCGACCATGCTACGTGTATCTCAAGTTGAAGATGCCCGGCCCCAGAGGTGTGATCACCGTTACCGGCTATCGGAAGAAAGCAGAAGAGTGTTTTCAGAAAGGATCGAAGATTGCTGGCGCTCAGATGGCAGTTGTTGAGCTACAAGAGTACCAGAAGACTGCTGATCCGAGTGAATTGTTACGAGCCAAGAAGCCTGCTTTAGAATCTGCTTTTCAGTCGTCCGGTGAAACTAAGCTAGCTCACATTCACCCGACTGACCCCAACGCTGCTCCGACTCACATCTCGACGACGCTCGACTCTAAATAGGAAGAAGCGCTCATCCAGTTCCTCCGTGAGAACTGGGACGTCTTCGCATGGAAGCCTTCTGACATGCCTGGAGTTCCTAGGGGGCTGGCTGAGCACCGTCTACGAGTCGACCCGAAATTCAAGCCTGTGAAAGAACATCTTCGATGGTCCACCGTCCAGAAGAGGAAAGCTATTGGCGAGGAGGTGGCTCGGCTCTTAGCAGCGGAGTTCATCCGAGAGATTTACCACTCTGAGTGGCTCGCCAATGTTGTCATGGTCCCCAAAAAGGACAAGTCACTTCGCATGTGCATTGACTTTAAACACATCAATCGGGCCTGCCGGAAAGATCATTTCCCTCTCCCCCGCATCGACCAGGTAGTGGACTCGACCGCGGGGTGTGAGCGTTTGTCTTTTCTAGATGCTTATTCAGGGTACCATCAGATCCGTCTGTATGGACCCGACGAGATCAAAACGGCTTTCATCACCCCATTTGGGTGCTTCTGTTATGACACCATGCCCTTCGGCCTCAAGAATGCTGGAGCCACGTTCATGAGGATAATTCAGAAGTGTTTACTCACTCAGATCAGTCGGAACGTAAAAGCATACATGGATGATATTGTGGTTAAGTCACGGAAAGGTTCCGACCTACTGACTGACCTTGCTGAAACCTTTGCTAACCTCAGGGGATACGATATAAAGCTCAATCCATCAAAGTGCACATTCGGAGTTCCAGGTGGAAAGTTACTCGGTTTTCTCGTTTCCGAACGAGGAATCGACGCCAATCCCGAGAAAATTGGCACCATACTCCGGATGAAGCGCCCTGTGCATGTACACGATGTCCAGAAACTTACAGGTTGCTTGGCCGCTCTAAGTCGATTCATTTCTCGTCTCGGTGAAAAGGCGTTGCCTCTTTACCGACTGATGAAGAAGTCTGACAAGTTCGAGTGGACTCCAGAAGCTGACGCAGCGTTTGTAGAGCTCAAAGCTCTGCTCTCTACCTAGCCGGTGCTTGCTGCCCTAATCAGTAAAGAGCCTCTGCTGCTGTACATTGCGGGCACGGGACAAGTTGTCAGTACAGTACTCACGGTCGAGCGGGAAGAAGAAGGAAAGGCCTTCAGAGTTCAGCGCCCAGTATATTATGTGTCTGAAGTTTTGACCCCTTCGAAGCAAAGATATCCCCATTACCAGAAGCTTGTATATGGGATCTACATGACCACGAAGAAGGTTGCACACTACTTCTCTGACCATTCCATTACAGTCGTCAGCGACGCTCCACTGTCAGAGATCTTGCAAAACAGAGATGCAACTGGTCGAGTGGCTAAGTGGGCGATTGAACTCCTCCCCCTAGATATCAAGTTTGAAGCAAAGAAGGCTATCAAGTCCCAAGCAATTGCAGATTTCGTCGCCCAGTGGATTGAACAGCAACTCCCGACTCAAGTTCACTCGGAGCACTAGACCATGTTCTTCGATGGATCTAAGATGCTGAACAGTTCTGGTGCTGGGGTAGTATTGGTCTCCCCCCGAGGAGATAAGCTCAGATACGTTCTCTAGATTCACTTCGATTCCTCGAACAATGAAGCAGAATATGAAGCACTCTTGTACGGGTTGCGCATGGCCATTTCACTCGGCGTCCGGCGCCTCATGGTCTACGGCGACTCAGATTTGGTGGTTAATCAGGTGATGAAGGAGTGGGACGTCAGAAGCCCAGCTATGACTGGCTATTGCAACGCAGTAAGAAAGTTAGAAAAGAAATTCGAGGGGTTAGAGCTTCATCACATCCCCCGACTGAAAATCAAGCAGCAGATGATCTGGCAAAGATAGGCTCCAAGAGAGAAGCCATTCCCAGCAATGTGTTTTTGGAGCACATCCGCTCGCCGTCAGTCCAGGAGGACCCCTTCGCAGAAGAAGCCCCGCAACCGAAAAGTGCCACAGATCCGACTGAAGTCGAAATTCCTGCTGTGGTCGACCTAGTCATGGAGGTCATGGCTATCGCTCCTGACTGGATGGTACCATACATCGCGTATATCTTGAGGAAAGAACTCCCGGAGGATGAGGAAGAGGCTCGACAGATCGTCCGCCGATCCAAGGCCTTCACAGTCATAAAGGGACAGTTGTATAGGGAAAGCGCGATTGGAATCGGTCAGAAATGCATAACACCAGAAGAGGGTCAGATGATCCTTAATGATATCCACTCGGGGACCTGTGGTCACCATGCGTCCTCTCGGACCATTGTGGCTAAAGCGTACCGAGCAGGATTTTACTGGCCAAGAGCAAATGAGATGGCAAAAGAGATAGTCGACAAGTGTGGAGGTTGCCAGTTCTACTCCAACATGTCACACAAACCTGCATCAGCCCTGAAGACCATTCCACTCATCGGGCCCTTTGCTGTCTGGGGACTGGACATGGTCGGTCCACTGAGAACAGGCAGGAGCGGATTCACGCATGTGCTTGTGGCAGTCGACAAGTTTACCAAATGGATTGAAGGTAAGCCTATCAAGAATCTTGATGCTTGCACTGCTATCAGTTTCGTCAGAGGGCTAACATTCAGATATGGAGTCCCGCATAGCATCATCACTGACAATGGGTCAAACTTCGATTCGGACAAGTTCAGAGCTTTTTGCGCCTCTCAAGGCACTCAAGTCGACTACGCATCGGTCGCCCATCCCTAGTCGAATGGACAAGCTGAAAGAGCAAATGGTCTGATTCTCAAAGGACTAAAGCCTCGACTGATGCGTGATCTCAAGCACGCGGCAAGTGCTTGGGTCGACGAGCTTCCATCAGTTCTGTGGGGATTGAGGACCACCCCGAACCGGTCGACTGGAAGAACTCCATTCTTTCTGGTTTATGGAGCCGAAGCAGTTCTGCCAAGTGATCTTCTTCACAACGCACCCCGAGTCGAACTTTATACCGAAGATGAAGCAGAACAAGCCCGGCAAGACGCAGTCGACCTCCTAGAAGAATAAAGAGAGATGGCCTTGATCAGATCGACCACTTATCAGCAAGACTTGCGTCGATTCCATGCCAGGGATGTCAAGAGTCGAGCCTTCCAAGAAGGGGATTTGGTCCTCCGAGTGGATCAGCAGAAACCACACAAGCTTGCTCCTACTTGGGAAGGCCCCTTCATCATCACCAGAGTCCTCCACAATGGAGTGTATCACCTCTACAATGTTGATCGCCAGATCGACGAGCCGCGAGCTTGGAATGCGGAACTACTCCGCCCCTTTTACACTTGAGTTCTCCCTTGGATGGGATGTAATAAGAAAAAAAAATCCTGTAGTTCATTTTTATCAAAGACAAGAGTGTTCCAATAATTGCTGTCACTTTTGTTTGCGTGCGAAATCCCTCAGTGGGTGACTTAGCTGCGAATCCGTTTCGCCTAAAGTTCGAAAAATCCTACCGAGTGGAGAGCCAGACTCCCACTTGGGGGCTTAGCTGCAGCCCAGTGCTTGCCTAAGTGTTTAAAATCCTACCGAGTGGAGAGCAAACCTCCCACTCGGGGGCTTAGCTGCAGTCCAGCACTCACCTAAGTTCTCTCACTTAGACACTTAGTTGCAGTCCGGCACTCGCCTAAGTTTGAAAAAATCCTACCGAGTGGAGAGCGATCCTCCCACTCGGAGGCTTAGCTGCAGTCCAGCACTCGCCTAAGTTCTCTCACTTAGAGACTTAGCTGCAGTCCGGCACTCGCCTAAGTTTGAAAAAATCCTACCGAGCGGAGAGCAAACCTCCCACTCGAGGGCTTAGCTGCAGTCCAGCACTCGCCTAAGTTCTCTCACTTAGAGACTTAGCTGCAGTCCG
>NC_041388.1:417638407-417710817 GCF_002162155.2 Triticum dicoccoides | reverse complement strand
CTTAGAGACTTACCTGCAGTCCGTCACTCGCCTAAGTTTGGAAAAATCCTGCCGAGTGGAGAGCGATCCTCCCACTCGGGGGCTTAGCTGCAGTCCAGCACTCGCCTAAGTTCTCTCACTTAGAGACTTAGCTACAGTCCGGCACTCGCCTAAGTTTGAAAAAATCCTACCGAGTGGAGAGCGATCCTCCCACTCGGGGGCTTAGCTGCAGTCCAGCACTCGCCTAAGTTCTCTCACTTAGAGACTTAGCTGGAGTCCGGCACTCGCCTAAGTTTGAAAGGTCCTACCGAGTGGAGAGCCAACCTCCCACTCGGGGGCTTAGCTCCACCCCAGCGCTCGCCTAAGTACAGGACACAACCCAATCCACAAGGACGACGAGGTGCAAATCGACTGGTACCTTCTCCTTCGGAGCTGCACCACAAATACGAAAGTTATTTCGAGTGAAGATCGAGTTCCACTCGACGGATCATCCATGAAGATATTCAACGATAAATCCAATTCAGATAAGACCTAAAGGTCCCAGACCTCAGGCCAAAGTAATCGAGCCCTCAGCTCGACGGAGTTTAACGGTTACAAAATCCACTCGGCATTCCGAGGCAAATTTAAAGTGGAGCTTAAAAGTTTTTCACTCCTCAGGTGGAGGACTGGAAGGGGCGATGAACTCGTCCAAGTCAATCCCGTCTGCAATACGGGTGGCAGCAGCGATGAAAGTCTCCATGAAATCTTGAAAGTTGTGCTTCTTGGTATTGGCAACTTGGATGGCGGCCAGCTTCTCTTCTCGCGCCTCCTTGCAATGGACGCAGACCAGAGACAGAGCCACATCAGCGCCACACCAAGAAGAAGACCTCTTCCACTCCTGCACTCGGTCAGGGATTCCATTAAGTCGAGTCATCAGAGACTCGAGATTGTTTTGGAGCGTAGCCTCTGGCCAAAGTGCCGGGTCGATCCTTGACATGGCAACCTTCAGTCGAGCCAAGTAGTCCACGACGCCGTCAATGCGAGATTCCAGTCGGAGTAGATTCATGGCAGCTTCATCTTTCACGGGAGAGTTGATTGGATCCAAACCTGTTTCGATCCGCCCAGTCTCCTCTTCAAAGTTCTGGCAAAGCTCTGCATACACGATCCAAGGATAAGTCAATTTTCACAGACTGAGTCGACACAAAAAAAAACCCAGTCGGAACTGAATGTGCACCTTCAAGCTTGATGTACAACTTCTTGGCGAGGCTCCTCAAGTAGCTCTCCAGTTCGTCCCCCCTGCGAGCGATGCCTTCCATCTTCTCGTTCAGGGTGAGGTTCTCCTTCTTCCAACGTGAACACTCTCTGTTGGCTTCATTCAGAGCGGTCTCCAGCTTGGTATTCTCTTCTTCTAAGTGGTCGACCGAAGCCAGCTTCTATACGGCCAGAGCGTTCTTGTCATCAGCCTCCTTACGGGCAGCAGCCAAGTCCTGATCCTTCTTTGCCAGAGCTTCGTTCAGTTTTTCTGTGAAGAAATGATGATTGAATCAGAAATAGCAGAAGGATACTCAAGCCTAAAAACTAACCAGTCGACAAAGTCGTCTTACCTGCGGCGCTGTCTCTGACTTTCTGCAGCTTTGTTCTGGCCAGCTCCAGATCAAGGTTCAGTTGAATCTTTTGCTTCTCCAACTCAGTATAGCGAGCTACAAGTTCGCAGGATTTCTGTAAAAGAAAAATCAGTCGACAGACGTCCAAGATAAGTTGCTTTCGAGTAACTAAGAGACAATGACGACGTTTCTAAGACCATAGCCGAATCAAAAACATCCAACAGTAGTCTCGGGGACTACAACCAGTGGGTGCACTCAGCGTGCCCCCACCGGTTCGATCAAAAAAATATCTTCGGGGAAAAACCGAGTGAAGAAATATAGCTACAGCAACACAATGTAAAGACTACAGTCGACTGCCAGCAGTCCACCGTAGTCTCGGGGACTACACCCAGTGGGTGCACTTAGCGTGCCCCCACTCGTCCAAGAATTGGCAGACACACCCAGTGGGTGTACAGATACAGATACAAAAGATCTTCAGAAAAGAGACTCTTCAAACAGCATATCATAACAGACCAAGTGTTGAGTCGACTGACCTGGACGTTCCTCTGAAGAGCCGAACTCGCGTCATAGGCTGCTTGGCTGGCCTCCCGAGCCATCTTCACTTGCTCCATCATGATCCCCGCCTGGCGTATAGCCTCCTTTGCAACAGCCGCTTGGTCCTCAGGGACGGGGTACGCAGCAAAAAGCGAAGGTGGATCCGCAGTCGACGCCGAAGGCCGCACGCTCGTCAGAGGAATGGCGAAAGTCACAGAAGCCCGAGTGGTGTCACCACCATCCCGAGCCATGGCCTCAGGCGCCGGAGCAGTTTGGGGGGTCTTGTCAGCCGTCGACCTCTTGTTCCTCCTCATTCTCAGCGGTTCGTTGTCGTCGTCATCCGGGAGGTCGACAACATGAGGAGGGGCTACAAAGGAAACATTCAATCGACCAGGGTTGCAATAAATGTTTAGTCGACTCAAAGCGGAACGTTAGTAATCGTACCAGGGTTGGAGGTAACAGCATCCTCCATCTCTTGGTCGTCGTCCTTGGCGGAGATCTCAGAAGTAGCAGCACTGCAAGCCTCGAAAGTCAGTCGGTTGGCTCAATGGATCGACCAAGGATCCGTCCACGGTCGACAAAGGATAACAAGTTTTATTATTACCCAGAAATGGTGGGGACGGCCATCTTCATCTTGGGCAGAGCCTTGGGCGGCTTGGACGGCCCTGCGCGCGGGTGCTTGGGAGCCTTTCTAGTCGGCGTAGGAGAAGAGGTCCGAGGGCGTTTCGACGACTGCCCAGCAGGAGAAGTCGCACTACCACGCTCCCGCGCTGGACCGTGCGTGAGCTTGGATCGCCCCTCCGGGCGGGGGGGTTCAACCTCCTCCTCCTCCTCTTCACTGGAGTCGACATCGTCGCCTCCCTCTCCTTCACCGTCGGACTCCCACTCGCCTTGATCGTCCCCGCTCTCACCTCCGCTCGCCTCCCCTTCCTCAGTTGGCCCATGTGCCCCATTGGGCATCGAGTACATCTCAGTAGTCGCCTGAAAAACAACAGACAAGACAAAGGTCAATCGACCAACTCAAAGAAGACCAATGAAGAAAAACAAGACCTCAGTCAGGAGCATAGAGACATACCTGGTCCACGTCGTACGAGTTGTCGAGTGGAATTACCCTCCTGGCTCCTCGGGGGTTGTCCTTGTTTCCTGTGATGCTCGACAGCCACCCCTCCAGCATCTCATCGGTGACCTCCTCCGGGTGGATCCGAGTGGTGTCGTCAAGACCCGAGTACAGCCACATCGGGTGGTCACGAGCCTGGAGCGGTTGGATGCGCCTCCGGAGGAAGACCTCCAGCAAATCCATGCCCGTCACGCCCTCACGGACAAGCTCAACCACTCGACCGGCCAGCACTTTGACTTGAGCCCTTTCCTCCTGCGCCACTTTCAGAGAAGCAGATTTTTCAGCTCGGTCGAGGGAGAAAGGAGGAAGACCAGCGACTGTCCTGGGGTCACCTGGTCCTGACAGTAGAACCAGGTCGCCTGCCAGTCACGGACCGACTCCGAGAAAGTAATGGATGGAAAACAGCTCTTCCCCCTCGTCTGGATCGCCAAGCCCCCACACAACTGGATCACCTGCGTCCTCTCGTCACTCGACTTGGCCTTCTTGACCGATTGAGAACGGCAGGTAAAGATGTGCTTGAAAAGTCCCCAATGGGGGCGGCAACCCAAGAAAGCCTCACACATGGAAATGAAAGCGGCAAGGTATACAATGGAGTTGGGAGTGAAGTGGTGGAGCTGCGCTCTGAAGAAGTTCAAGAAGCTCCAGAAAAAAGGATGGGGCGGCAGAGAAAACCCTCGGTCAATGTGGGTGGCTAGGAGCACGCACTCACCATCGTGGGGTTGAGGTTCGATCTCTCTCCCCGGAAGACGCGCAGCCTCGTGGGGAATGACTCCCACCTCGACCATGTCGTCGGGATCCTCTTGCCGGATCACTGACGGCATCCAATCGCCCTGGATCCAGCCCTTGGGCAGAGCGGACCTTGAGGAGGATCCGCCCCGAGCAGATCTTTTCCCCTTCCCCTGCGCCGCCGCCTTCTTCACGCGCTCCAGAGCGGAGGTCTTGCCCTTCGTCATTGTCGCCGGCGAAGTCTCGCACGGGCCTGCTGCGCTGGGGCGAGAACGGAGGTGGCGGAAGGACTTGCGAAGGGAGAGAGGAAGAAGAAAGGAGGAGAAGAGAGTGCACTGCTTGGAAACCCCGAGCCGGCGATTTATAAGGGGCCGCTCCCGAGTGGCTGACTGGTAGGACCAAACTATCCAGTCAAATCCCGCAGCGGACGCACGTGCAGTACGTGGTGAAAAAGGCGACGCGGGGATCAAGGAGCTTCCGCTTTATCACTTCCGATTACTGCGGCCGCTCCCGTCCCGCGCGTTTCCCAAAATCCGAAATCCCACGACATCCGCGGGCTGCAGAACAACTTGTCAAAATGGAAGACCCCGCCTGCACCGACGCTCGGTATATCACAAATAAAGAAATTCACTCGACGAAAGGCCTGGAATGGATCAAGGCGACTGAAAAAGGTTGGCAACGTCATCCGTGACGATTGACCCAAAACGAGGCGCTCACATAGCCCAAAGAACCAGTCGGAAAGATCTCCAACTCTTTCCCCACTCTAACCTCGATCCATTTGGGGGCTAATGATGAAGCCGTGTACCTAGGGTAGGGGCACGGACCTGTACAAGGATCCCTACCCTAGGACATCCCTAGGGGAAGTCACCTTTCAATCGACTTGAAGGTATCCCACTCGATGGATTCAAGACACTCGACCAGAAAGCTATCACTCGACCATGAAGCCAACCACTCGACCGCCAGGAGACCTATAGTCACTCCGCAGGCAAACGGTTAGCTGTTAAGTAGTCTTTATGGTCATTATAGCACTTTATTAGGGGTGTTACCAGTAACGCCCGACCTTAAATATACCTGAAAACCCTGCATTACTGAGGGCAGGAGGGGGCCGGCGAACTCTATATAAGCCACCCCCCTCCTCAGGATGAAGGGTTCGCACCCCTGTTATTCACACGCCAGTAATCCAGTCGACCGCCTCCAGGCACCGAGATGTAGGGCTGTTACTTCCTCCGCGAAGGGCCTGAACTCGTACATCTTGGTGTGTTTACAACTTCCCAATAGCTGAGATCTAGCCTCTCCATACATACCCCCCTACATCACCATCAGAGTTAGAACCACGACACCGGGTTGTGCGACGCCCGTCGGTGTGCTGTGTCTTCAAAGGAAGTTTTTGATCCAAATGAGCAACAGGGTGAGAGCATTTCACTTTTCGAACTGCACGGCGAAATCATTGAACCGGCACAAGTTTCGAGTCAGAAGAAAGACAAATTACCTCATCATGATCTGCATGGCTGGCCTCCGCATCATCCTGGAAATAATCATTGTCAGTAAAATATATGGATAGAAGTCAAGGGAGATCAAACTTTACCTCTTCAGCCGAGTCATCGACATCTTCTGGTGGTTCTGAAGACTCGGCAGTTTTCTTTCTGGCAGCTTTCTTGATGACCTTGGTCTTACTACGAGGAGCCTTAGCTACTTTGTCTTGAGTTTTCTTTTTCCAAAAAGAGCTACTGGCCTATGGGATTGCACAAAAGTATTATTATAGCAATGTCAAAGAGGAGAAGGATAAGGAAAAGTACAAGGTTAAAATATTTACCCCGGGCGGTTTGTTGGAGGCGTAAAAAGGACGCAGACCAATTTGTGTACATACGGCGAGCGGTTCGTCGAGTATTTTCTTTACACTTTCACTGACTTCATCATCTGTCGGTGCTATTGAATTAAACCATTGAGGATCATTGGTTTTGCCGGTGTATTCGAACATCAATCCGGGTCGGCGGCTTAAGGGAAGAATGCACCATGAAATCCAGCAACGGACGAGATCAACACCAGTTAAACCGTTGGCAAGAAGAGCCCAAAGTTTGGCGAGTTGAGGTGCATAGGCTTGTCGATCTTTGGCAGGCAATCCCCGAGGTAAAGGGTGATTATTACTGAGCCGGTGCGGACGGTAGCCCGGCAAGGGATTCTCTTCAGCAGGGGCGGTATTCTGACAATAGAACCAGGTTTGGTTCCAGTCTTTTGGATGGCTGTGAAGTTTGGCATGAGGAGAATCAACCTCTTTCCTTTTTTGGATTGACACACCGCCAAGTTCAGTATGAGGTCCATCAGAAAATTCTGTCCGGCGGTTTAAGTGAAAGAGATGTAGAAAGAGATCGACAGTTGGTTCTTCTTGCAGATAAACCTCGCAGAATACTTGAAATTTGCTTATGTTGGACACAGAATTTGGTCCAATATCTTGAGGATGAAGTTGGAGCCTGGCAAGAACATCCCGGAATTTTTTTGATCTGGGAGGACTGAAACCTCGAGCTAAATGTTGCAACAATACAATCACTTCTCCATCTTGAGGTTCAGGGGGGCACTCAGGGCCAGGAACTCACCAACGGAGGACATTTTTTGAAGCCAAAGCACCAGTGGTGATATATTCATTGATTTGCATTTCTGTGATCCGAGACGGAACCCAGTTGCAAGCAGTGAATTGCTTCGTCATCTTACAAAGTCTGTAAAAGGAAAATGGATGGTTTACGATTGGCGGTTCGTATGTGTTTGTCAAAATGTTAAACCGGCAATTCAAGGTATACGTATGAAATGAACTGGGCATGGTTGTTCAAAGTCTAGATGGCGGTTTAAGAGAGGGCTAATGACATACAACGGATTATCAACATTAAAGGATAAACTGCCTTTTGAGGCGGAACCCCAAGCTGGAAATTTTTTAAGTGTGGAACAAACAGGTTTCACAAGTTGCAATTATTATTTTGGATCAAACGATCGCTCTGGAAGGAAAAATTTCTAGACCTAAAATAGTGCAGAGAAGTTCATACATTTGAAGAGGGCTTCCAAACAATGGAAATAAGATCTATTTTTATGCAAGATAAGCACAAACAGTTGCCGTAGCAGTTCTACGTTGTTTTTACAATCTAAACAGGGCATTGGAGGTGAAAACTAACAAGGGCTTTGCATCGGGCAGTGATGACCACCGACAAACTCAAACAAAGTTCCAATGCAGATCTGAGAAGGGGAAGGAGAAGAACTCACGGATGTGGACGAGCTGCGGAGGTTCGCCGTTGATTTCTGGTCAGAGTCAGGTCGGTGCAGCAGCCTGAGTCGGTGCGGACTGGAAGATCAACAACGGCGGCGGCGGCGATACTTGAGGTCTTCAGGTCGCGAGGAGGAAGACGATGTGGTTTGAAAAGGGGGGAAATGGAAGGCGCCTCGGTCTTATTTATAAGGAAGTGAGATAAAACGGCAGGCGCAAAAATCGAGGAATGGAAAGCGGCAAAAGAGGATGCAGCTGTCGCCTCGATCTTTGGGAATTAATTAAAGAGAAGGGAATCTTTATAAAACTTTTTTATACAGGAATGACGTCACAATGATTTACTATAGTAACAAAAGATGACGTCATGGCGATTCATCAAAGTTCATAGGGAGAAGACAATATGGAGGTTTACGAGAATTGCCAGAAGTTTAAGGATTGAAGACTGACATGAACAGGTTCAAATCAATATGGGGCCTAATGTTGAGGATATAACCACTAAGGGTAAACCGCCCAGGAGGGGCCGGTTCACCTTTAGTTATACTGAAGCCTAAGGAAACCCAGAAGATGGCGCTTTACGGATGAAGCTTAGAGGCCCAGAGCCCGCAAGCGGTTTAGGGCCCATGATAGTAAACCGCCATGATTGTATAAACTTGCATTGTAAGATAAGAAAGAAGAGACCGAGGCGGACACTTGTATGAGCCAGCCTTGGGACTCTGTAGACTGGCCGGGATCCTCCTGAATATATAAAGGGGTGACCCGGCGGCGGTTCAGGGACAGAAAACAACAACTCGAAGCCAGACAAAGCGGATTCGCTCCCTGGTTTCGAAACTCCAGCAATACCAATCACAACTAGATGTAGGCTTTTACCTTCATCGAAGGGGCCGAACTAGTATAAAACTCTTGTGTCCCTTTGTCCGGTTTAACCCCTTCAAGCTAACCCGTAGTGATGGCTCCACGACTAAGTCCTTCCATGAGGACATCTGCCGTGACAATTCCACGACAGTAACCATAGAGCTTTCCACCAGCCAAATATGCATATAGTATAGCTGTTTCATTTTGTTACTCTCTATGTGTTATCTTGCTAGCATATTCCATGTGCTGGCCCATTTTGGGCTGCAACATTAATGTTGCAGACTTTTCAGACGACGATTAAGGAGTTTTTAGGTCGTGGTTCTATACTCAGTGATGTCGTTGGAGTTGATGGACTCACTTATCTTCCAAGCCTTCCCCTGTTATCGTTATTAGATGGCCTTAAGCCATATTTATTGTAATAAGTTCTCTATTGAGACACTCGATGTAATAAGTGTGTGATTGCTACTCTGTTATAAATCCTCCGAGTACTGTGTGGTGTCAGTATTACTGATCAAGGGATGACACCGGAGCACAAAGATTGGACTGTCTGAGGTCTGGTCGTTACAGAGATGGTATCAGAGCCAAGTTAACTGTAGGATACGACCACTAAGCTAAAGACCTAGATTACTATTCACTCTCTTCTCTTCCGACCTCTCATCTTTTCTACTCTTTAGGATGGCGAATGCAAGGAACAAGTTCACGCAACCGGATGACAATACACCTTTTGGACGTCACTTGAAGGAAGTCACTAGATACCTGAACATAGGATTACCAAGCTTCACCGGAACCTACAACGCCACTTTACCTGAAGAAGAGCGCTGGATGATTCAAGTTCAATTTCCAGGAAGGACGTTCATGCCAGTCACTGAGCCCATAGAGTTTTCTTTTGATGCACCAACTTGGAGTCTAGGAAAGAGCATGGCAGCTCACATCGCCATGGGACGCATTGGAGAAGTCTACCGCAGTGATCTCAAGGATACTATCTACCAGATTTGTGGGCGCTGAGATGAGCACTGGGAGATGATCAGCACCAGAAAGGATAGATCCATTGCAGCTTTTATCCAGGAACTAAACCAGCACATTCGACGACAGGAGAACCAGATGTGCGCCGACATGATAGACCTAAAGAAGGCTAAGACAAGAATCAAGGAACTGGAGGAAGAACTCAAGGCTACACGAGAAGATTATGATGAAGAAATTGAAGTATTGGTGGAGAAAATGACGAACTGATTAAGAAGATCAGTATATTTATGGGAGGCCCTACACCAGTAGATGAAGACGAAGAACCCAAGGAGATTGGCCCGGAAGACTACATCATCATCGACGACACCGACTCGGATCCAGATGATAGCAATGATGACTATGTTGATGAAGCCGGAGCAGATATCATGGAGTCTCCAACCGAAGAATATTTCTAGTAGACCACCTCATCAGTAGTAGTAGTCCACCATGTAAATATAGTAGTCCGAGCACTTTTGCGATAGTTAGATCGATTGTATGCCCTTGTTTGATTGAATGAAGTGAATTGTTTGCTTTTGCCTCATGTGCATATGGGTAGTGTTTTCTCTTTAGACCCCCTCTATTCTTACATCTCATCTTTTCTAAACCCTCAGATGCCTTTGAGACGTGACCCCGGATTTACCTTTCCACCGGAGCTCATCCAGTTGATCTAGCAGCAGAACACATTGATGCAGTTGCTAGTCCAAAATCAGAATCAGGGGAACAACAACAACAACCCACCACCACCACCACCTGTTGATCACTTAGCCCGTTTTCTTAGGCTGAATCCGCCGGTGTTTTCCAGTAGCACCGAGCCGATAGTAGCAGATGATTGGCTCCGCAAGACAGCTAGAGAGTTGACCACAGCAGGATGCACAGATGCGGCGAAGGTGAAGTTTGCCGCACATCAGCTTGAAGGACCCGTAGCATCATGGTGGGAGAATTTCACAGCCACTTTCCCTGTCGACACTGTCACATGGGACTAGTTTCAGCAGGCCTTTCGTACTGCCCATGTTTCAGCAGGAGCTATGGCCATGAAGAAGCGTGAGTTTCGCAACTTGCGCCAAGGAGGACGGACAGTTGGCCAGTATGTGGAGGACTTTAGTAAATTAGCACGTTATGCCCCAGATGACGTTGCTACGGATGCAGCTAAGCAGGAGAAGTTTCTGGAAGGACTGAATGATGAGTTGAGCATGCAATTGATGGTAGCAACCTTCAACAACTACCAGGAGTTGGTAGACCGTGCTCTTATGAATGAAGACAAGCAGCAGCAAATTTAGAACCGCAAGAGGAAGTATGGACAAGGAAAGTACAATTCAGGAGCTCAGCAGAAGCCACGTTTTACCCCTAGATCGGGAGGACATTTTCAGCATACCCATGGAGGAGGTAGCTCGCACAATCACAATGGCACCAAGAATGGTAATGGGAATGGAGGAAGCAACGGCCAGAATCGCACCAACCCATCAACCCCAGCCAAGAAGGACCTGAGCCAAGTCACTTGCTTTAAGTGTCAGAAGACCGGACATTATGCCAATGAATGTCCTGAAGGCCAGAATGGCAATGGGAGTTCTGGGAAGAAGCCGAACCCTTTCAATAGGGGATAGGTGAACCACGTTAACGTGGAGGAGGTTGAAGAGCAGCCGGATGCCGTAATCGGCAAGTTTTTGGTTAAGTCGTTTACTGCACTCGTTCTTTTGATACCGGTGCATCGCATTCATACATATCAAGGGGATTTGTGAATAAGTATAACCTGCCCACTAAGTTTCTTAGAACACCTATGCTAGTAAGCTCCCCAGGAGCGGAGTATATGGCCAGTCAAGGATGTTTTCAAGTGACATTGAGTATAGGTAGGCATGTGTTTCCCTCGGATTTAATCATTTTGGAATCACAAGGATTGGATGTAATTCTGGGTATGGATTGGCTGTCGATGTATGGAGGAAACATCGATTGCGCCAGTAGGACAATTTTGCTTACTACCCCAGAAGGGAGAAGGATCAAGTATGTATCCCGACATGTGCCAAAAGGGACTCAAGTAAATTGTCTAACAGGAGTTGTGCAGGAGGAAGTACCAGTGGTAAGGGATTTCCCTGAAGTATTTCCAGAGGAGTTACCAGGCATGCCACCGGATAGAGATATTGAGTTTTTGATTGAGCTATTGCCAGGCACAGGGCCAATATCAAAGAGACCATATAGGATGCCTGCGAAGGATTTGGTGGAAATTAAGAAGCAGATTAAAGAGTTACTGGATAAGGGATATATTTGCCCAAGTTCTTCGCCTTGGGGATCGCCAGTACTTCTATTGGAGAAGAAGGGTGGATCATTAAGGATGGTTGTTGATTATCGAGGATTGAATGAAGTAACGATCAAGAACAAGTACCCACTACCAATGATCAATGATCTGTTTGATCGATTGCAAGGAGCTAAGGTATTTTCCAAGATCAATCTGCGATCAGGATACCACCAGTTGAAGATTCGAGAACAGGATATTCCTAAGACAGCTTTTACCACCAGGTATCGGCTGTACGAGTATACCGTTATGTCATTTGGTCTCACTAACACACCTGCATATTTTATGAAAATGATGAACAAAGTGTTTATGGAGTTCTTGGATAAGTTCATCGTGGTGTTCATTGATGATATCCTGGTTTACTCGAAGAATGAAGAGGAGCATAAGGAACATTTGCGATTGGTACTTGAGAAGCTCAAAGAACATCAGTTGTATGCCAAGTTCAGCAAATGTGAGTTTTGGTTGAAGGAAGTAGGATTCCTTGGACTCGTTATATCCGGAGAAGGAATAGCAGTTGATCCCACTAAAGTTGATACCATGACCAAGTGGGAAGCACCAACCACGGTTGGAGAGATACGGAGTTTTCTTCGACTCGCAGGATACAACCGAAGATTCATTGAGAATTTCTCCAAGATTGCAAAGCCTATGACGGAGTTATTAAAGAAGGATACCAAGTTCAAATGGACTAAGGAATGTGAGACTAGTTTCCAGGAGTTGAAGAAACGCTTGGTTACTTCACCAGTGTTGATTTTGCCATATCAGACCAAGGACTATGAGGTGTATTGCGACGCTTCACGTCGAGGACTTGGAGCAGTGCTTATGCAGGAAGGGAGAGTTGTTTCATATGCCTCAAGACAACTAAAACCTGATGAGTTGAATTATGCTACGCATGATTTGGAATTAGCAGCCGTAGTGCATGCGTTGAAAACATGGAGACATTTCCTCATTGGACACCACAGAGCTTTCCACCAGCTAAATATGCATATAGTATAGCTGTTTCATTCCATTACTCTCTATGTGTTATCTTGCCAGCATATTCTGTGTGCTGAACCGTTACGGGCTGCAATGTTAATGGTGCAGACTTTTCAGACGACGATTAAGGAGTTTTTAGGTCGTGGTTCTATACTCAGTGATGCCGTTGGAGTTGATGGACTCACTTATCTTCCAAGCCTTCCGCTGTTATCGTTATTAGATGGCCTTAAGCCATATTTATTGTAATAAGTTCTCTATTCAGACACTCGATGTAATAAGTGTGTGATTGCTACTCTGTTATAAATCCTCCGAGTACTATGTGGTGTCAGCATTACTGATCCAGGGATGACACCGGAGCACAGAGATTGGACCGTTTGAGGTCGGGTCGCTACATATACGCAAGGATTTCCAAGTGTATTGCGACGCCTCTCGCTTAGGACTTGGAGGAGTACTTATGCTAGACAGAAGATTTGTTTCGTATGCCTCACGACAACTTCGACCGCATGTGTTGAATTATGCCAAACATGACTTGGAGTTAGCAGCAGTAGTGTATGCACTCAAGACCTGGAGACATTTTCTTATTGGGAACCATAGTGATGTGTACACGGATCATAAGAGTTTGAAGTACATTTTCACACAAAAGGAGTTGAACCTCAGGCAAAGGAGATGGTTGGAGCTTATAAAGGATTATGATATGAGACTACATTATCATCCAGGAAAGCCAATGTCCTAGCAGACGCTTTGAGCCGGAAGAGTTATGCCAATATCTTATTAAGTAAAGGATTGCCAAAGGAGTTAGCAGAAGATTTCAGGGAGCTACATTTAGAGATTGTTCCTAGAGGTTTTGTTCAAACCGTGGAAGTTCAGTCGACATTGTTGAGAAAGATTCGAGAAGCCCAGAAGGATGACAAAGAAATTGCCGAGATAAAGGAGAAGATGAGTGAAGGCAAAGCCAAAGGTTTTTGTGAGGATGAGCACGACACCATGTGGTGTGAGGACCGTAAATTTGTGCCCAAAAATACAGAGATCAGGAAGTTGATATTATAGGAAGCTCATGACTCACCATACTCGATACACCCGGAAACACCAAGATGTATTTGGATTTGAAGGAGCGTTTCTGGTGGACTGGAATGAAGAAGGATATTGTCGGGTATGTAGCCGTATGTGATGTATGTCAAAGAGTGAAGGCAGAATATCAAAAGCCAGCGGATTATTGCAGCCTATGCCGGTACCCGAATGGAAGTCGGATAAGCTTGGCATGGATTTTATCACCGGATTACCAAGGACTCGATCGGGATATGATTCTATCTGGGTAGTAGTGGATCGCTTGACCAAAGTAGCTCACTTTATCCCAGTGAAAACCACATATACAAGTGCGAAGTTGGCCAAGATATACATGACCAGGATCGTATGTCTACATGGAGTTCCGAGGACCATCGTATCAGATAAGGGAACCCAGTTTACTTCAAAGTTTTGGCACCAACTGCACCAGACATTGGGAACCAGGCTGGAGTTCAGTACAACTTTTCACCCGCAGACAGATGGACAGACTGAGAGAGTCAATCAGATTTTGGAGGACATGTTGAGAGCTTGTGCGCTAGACTACGGATCTAGTTGGGATGATAATTTACCCTACGCGGAGTTCTTGTACAACAACAGCTACTAGGCCAGTTTGAAGATGGCACCGTTTGAAGCCCTGTATGGAAGAAGATGCCGAACATCGTTGATGTGGGATGAAGTTGGAGACCGCCAGTTGTTTGGACCAGATTTTATTAAGGATTTCGAAGAGAAGGTTAAGCTGATTCGAGGTAGACTGAAGGTAGCTCAGTCCAGACAGAAGAGTTATGCAGAATTGAAACGCAAGGAGGTAGTCTATGAAATCGGAGACAGAGCATATATGCTAGTGTCACCTCTGCGAGGAGTTAAGCATTTTGGAGTTAAGGGAAAGTTAGCCCCGAGATTTGTAGGACCATACCGAGTTTTGGAACGCATGGGAGAGGTTGCCTACAAGTTGGAGTTACCCGAAGGACTGTCAGGAGTTCATGATGTGTTTCATGTTTCCCAATTGAAAAAGTGTCATGCAGAGATGGCCGATATTCCTCTAAGAGATACAGTGCCCCTGGAAGCAATTTAGTTGGACAGTGATTTGACATATGAAGAGAAACCTGTCAAGATTCTCGAGTTTGCCAGCCGAGTTACTAGCAGCAAAGTTATTAAGTTTTGCAAAGTTCAGTGGAGCCACCATGCCAAGGAAGAAGCCACCTGGGAAAGAGAGGATGATCTACGTAAAGACCACCAACACCTGTTTTCTAGCCAACCCGAATCTCGAGGGCGAGATTCATCTTAAGGGGGGTAGATCTGTAACATCCTAAATTTTCAATTTCAAATGTTATACATAGATCATTCATGCATATCATATTTTATTGCATTTTCATTTTGCGATCCTCGAAATTCTAAGCAACTCAAGGACCCACAGAGAGAGTTGGGGATTTCACATTTTTCATATTTGAAATTTATGAAATATTGAAACAGGGATCATTTTGGTTTTAATAATGTTTCTCTCCGAAAATATTTCTTATTAAAATATATGAGAGGAGATAATATGACTTCTCCAAAATAAATGAGATATTGGAGCAAAAATATTAAAATCAAATAAATAATTTTATTTGAATTTTATTTGCGATTTTATTTGAATTAGGAAAAAAATGCATTTTCTAAAATTACATTTTAGGGCCAAGAAAATGTTCTCTTGTTCTAAATATTTTATTTAGACGGTGAAAATTTGTTTTGGTATTTTAAAATTTTTATTTTATTTTCTAGGATTTTTTCGGGCGAATTCTGGTTTAAAAAAATCCCGTCGGACCAGACTGGGCAGAGGTCCAGCTGGCCCAGCCAGAGCCGCTGCCTCCCTCCCGTGTGCGAGACGGACTCGCCGGAGTTCGCCTGTGCCACGCCGCCGCGTCGCCCCCTCCTCCAAGTCGGCCTCTACCCCGACCCCCCTCTTAAACACCCCCCCACCGCCGCCGCCCTACCCCGCCACCCACCACCCCCGCCACCCAACGCCACCGCCGCCTACGTGCCCCACCGCCGCAAGCCACCGCCGCCCCGCAGCTCGCCGTCGCAAGCCGTCGCCGCCCCGCAGCTCGCCCACGCCCCGCCGCCGCAAGCCCGACGCCGCGCCACCTCACCAGAGGTAGTCGACGCCGCCGTCGCCATTGTCATTTTTCGATTAACCGTTCGTTTTTTTAGAAACCCTAGATCTAGTTTTTTATATAGATCGGTTCGTTCGGTTTTTCGTCGGTTTATTTATATAGCGGACGTTCGTCCGTACATTCGTTTTAACGAATGCAATTCATCTATTAGCCACAGACAACGAACATTTGTTCGTTAGCCTGTTCGTCAGTTTTTCTTTTTCCAGGGTTTTTTCACGGTTATTTTCGATTGCGATTTCTGCCCTAATCTTCGATCTAGTATAACTTTTCGCTCGTTTATCCAAATCAGGTGAAACAAGCACCTAGATCTTCGTCTCGAAGTCCTCTTTCTGTTTAACCAACTTGAAAAAGATTTTGGTACTGTAAAATTTGACTTTAGTTCAGATTAGTAATCGGATCTTGTTTCTTTCGTGGTTTGAGTTTCGTTGCTCCGTTTGATTTGATTCTTTTTGCAAACCGAAGCTCTTCAGTTGAACTTTCTGGTTAGATCTTCTTATTTGAGTTTTACTCGTGCATCTTTTCTTGATTGCTTATGTGTGCTATTGTTTGTTTGCGATAGAACACCCGGAGTGCGAAGCATGCTACTACGAGTCACTAGGTTTTGCGGATCGTCAGCAAGGCAAGTAACACTTTGATCATACCCCTTTATCACCCACTTTTTATGCATTAGTTTCAACCCTCACACATTGCATGATTAGGAAGTGTTTAACATGTGGGTATTGGGAAGTAGATGATGAGGTAGAACCTATTACCTGTTTTATTATCAAACTCCTAGGAGTTACTTCTACGTTACGCTTATATTGCCATGCTATGATCGTAGACGTGGATTAGGTTTGAGTGTATCCATGAAAGATGTGAGTTGTTAATTAATGGTTCAACTTAAGTTGGCAACTTTAATACACATCTGGGTGGATTGCTTGTGGGCACCTGGAGAATCCAGTGTTGTCCTAGGATATCCCGGAGTACCCGTGTGATCATCCTACGGTCCACCCCCCAGGCTCAAAGGGATCATAAGATTATTCATGCTATAAACTCCCGTGTGCAGCCACAAGCTATTATGGGCTCTAGCATAGTTGAGTATGTTGCATGACCTCTTTCAGTGGTGGGCTAGCAGATGTAGGGGAAAGTAGGTGTAGCTGTCCACCCAGAGTAAAGAGTTAGTCCTTCTGAAAGACTGTGTCTCAGTCATCCGTTTCTCAAACACCATGTAGTGCAAGAAATCCAACGGAGGAGATCAAGTCTTGTGGGGTAAAGTGTGCAAACCTCTGCAGAGTGTACAAACTAATCATGGTTAGCCGTGTCCCCAGTTATGGACATCTTGAGTATCTGGTTCTTGGATTATCATATGGATCTCATCACTCTAAATTAATTTGTTGGGTTGATAATTACTTTTAATTGGGATTGAGTTGGAGGAACCTTCTCAATGTTGTTCAACTACCATGCTAGTTAAATAAAATATATTCCTTTGTTGTAGCAAAAAATTGGCTTTTCGTAAAACATATTAACCATACAGCCTCCACCAGCCATATATGCATGTAGTGATAGCATTTATTTGTTCATGACTCTATTGTGTTACATTGCCAGCATATTCCATGTGCTGACCCATTTTCGGGCTGCAACATATCATGCTGCAAACATTTCAGACAAGGAGTAAGGTTCTCTAGGCCGTTGTCATGCACTCAGCTATGCCATTGGAGTTGATGGACTCACTTTATCTTTCAAGCCTTTTGTTGTTATCTTAGTTTAGATGGCCTTAAGCCATATTTATTGTAATAAGCTGATGTAATAAGTGTGTGATTGCTACTCTATTATAAATCCTTCAAGTACTATGTGTGTCAGCATTACCGATCCAGGGATGACACTGAAGCACAGAGACTTGATCGTCTGAGGTCGGGTCGCTACAAAATCTTTGAATGATAAGCATGATTGCAATGTTGTTAGTACGAACTCCTTGAATATTCATAGTACTAATGATGATTGCAATAGTCATGATGAAAATATGTCATATAGGCATGTCAATTTTTGTGGAGTGCATAGAGTTTCCTAGTACACACCAAATAGGTAAGATAGATTTTGCAAGAGGCATAAGTATTTAGAAACTAAATGGTTGCAAGAAAGGCTAGATGTTTGTGCTGAAAATTTAAATTTTCTTAGCCACCCTTGTGAACTTTGCAATGAACGTGGTCATTTAAATATCCAATGCAAATTGTTTCATGATAGAATCGTCTCCAAAAATTGTGATGACTTGATTTCCCGTGCGCATCATAATGAACTTAGTTTGGTTCTGGGTTATGAAGAAATGAAACGTATAACTAAGGATATTCCAGAATTTGCCCTTGATAAAGTTCTTGATTTTGATCTAGAGGAAATTTATATGTATTGTGCGATGAATTGCATTGAAAATCCTTATATTACCAATTAGATAAAGTCAAGAAAACAATTAGAAGATGAAGAGAATATTAATGAAAGGGAAGAGATTTCCCAGTATCCTCCTATTATTTCTTATGATGAATCAGGTAACGAGGAGGAGCCTTCTATTCAACCAATCTCATTAATAAGGAGCTTCGAAAAGAGGATTAAACCCACACATGATGTAGAGAAGAAAAAGAAAAGACGGAGAAGCAAAGGTAAAAGGCATCCCTCTCAAATGATGTTGCTCCTACTACTCATTGTGATGATATTAGTTGCTATAATATTGGTGCTATCCATACTATTAATGATGAGAGTGATTATGCTTATGATATGAAAATCCCCAAGCTTGGGGATGCTATGTTTGATGAAAATGACATGTTTGAGAATTTATTTGCTGCAATTAATGTTTGTACCAAGATTGGGGATGATATGTTTTATGAAGATGATATTTTTAACCTCCCAAGTTTTGATATGCAAATTTATCATGATGATAGCATGCCTCCTATTTATGATGATTATATTGATGAAAGTGGGTTTGGAAGTGTGATGCCCCCGATTTAATCATACACTAATCATACACGCAAACGTGTACGATCAAGATCAGGGACTCACGGGAAGATATCACAACACAACTCTACAAATAAAATAAGTCATACAAGCATCATATTACAAGCCAGAGGGCCTCGAGAGCTCGAATAAAAGAGCTCGATCATAGACGAGTCAGCGGAAGCAACAATATCTGAGTACAAACATAAGTAAACAAGTTTGCCTCAAGAAGGCTAGCACAAACTGGGATACAGATCGAAAGAGGCGCAGGCCTCCTGCCTGGGATCCTCCTAAACTACTCCTGGTCATCGTCAGCGGGCTGCACGTAGTAGTAGGCACCTCCCGAGTAGTAGTAGTCATCATCGACGGTGGCGTCTGGCTCCTGGGCTCCATCGTCTGGTCGCAGCAATCGGGTATAGGAAGGGGGAAAGGGGGGAGCAAAGCAACCATGAGTACTCATCCAAAGTACTCGCAAGCAAGGAGCTACACTACATATGTATGCAATGGTATCAAATGGAATAAGGGTATCATATGTGGACTGAACTGCAGAATGCCGGAATAAGGGGGGATAGCTAGTCCTATTGAAGTCTACGCTTCTGGTAACCTCCATCTTGCAGCAGGAGAAGAGAGTAGATGGTAAGTTCACCAAGTAGCATCGCATAGCATAATCCTAACCGATGATCCTCCCCTCATCGCCCTGTGAGAGTGTCGGGGGTTTGGTGCGACATATGCCAACGGATGGCTTATCATGGTGGGGGCGAGTAGAACGTCGCCGGTGCCTGGAAACGGGATGAGGCGAAGACATGCACGCCGGCGAATCTTACCCAGCTTCGGGGCTCTCCGGGAAGATAATACCCCTACTGCTGCTCTGCGGGGTCTCCGCATGATCACTATGGTCAAGTGTTTACACGGTTGCTCCTTGAGCTGTGTCTGGTGGTAGAAGAGGGCAAGGCTAGCTCTCTCCTTCTATCTGGTATGGTCTAGAACTACTGGGATCCCACCCTTTGCATGGGTGCCCTGGGGGGTTTATATAGGCCTACCCCCCAGGGGTACAATGGTAATTTGACTGGGCACGGGCCCATCCGTCAGTGCCTCCGACCTCCGACTTCTTCGCCGACTACTGGGGCCCGCCGACTGGTGGGCCCCGCCAACTGGTCTGGTATGGAGCCGATAGGCCGCGTCCGCCGCGGGCGGGTCTTGCCGGCAGCTGATTACTGTAGTCGTGCTTTTGATGACGCAGGCTTGGTCAAGGGGTCGTGGCAACAGCCCCGCCGCCTGGCGGGCGATCACTGTGGCCACTCCCCATCTCATCTTGATTAATGGCGCGTGGGCCCCGGGGGAGGGCTCTGCCGACTCCCCTGGGCCGACTCCCGATGGATCCGACTGGCGGTTCTCCCGCCGTCTCCCGAGGTCTCGCTGACTGGTGGGCCTCGCGGCCTCCGGGCCATACAGACAAGCCGTTGTGGGCGCAGGACTTGGTACTGTGGTGCTGATGTCAGGGCCAGCCGGGAAACAGTGCCACGCCGCACGGAGATCTTCCTGGGTACGGCGTGCTATGGCCATGTCTGCCCTTGGTAAGGGGCGGGAGTGGGCTTCACTGTAGCCACACCTCTGCCCCGTCCCCCTTTGATGAGGTCATGGGTTTGCTGGAGTCGCCGGCCAACTCCCCAAAGCCGGCTTCTCTGGAAGTCGTCCCCGGAACTCGGCCGCGAGCGGGCAGTCGGACGCCCTGCCGTCGACTCCTCAGGAGACGGCTCTTCGCCCTGGGGTCTTGAGGGGCGCAGTCTGCCCCGATGTCTTGAAAGGTTATGGGACTTGGGTTGGCCTACCCGTGGCCCATTACTCTGACAGTAGTCCCCGAAGCTGGTGAGGCGCCACGGACGATCGGCCGTGAAGCCTCAACAGTTTCTCTTTCAGGGTGCTCAACACATGGTCTTGATTGAATTCTGCCGGGCCGTCTAGAAGGAGTCGGACTTGCTCAACCCGGACTTCACTCAATTTCGACTTGCTCGGTATTTCGAATGTCGCGGCGGGATTTTAAGTGGCGTGCTAGCGAAGCCTCCAGGCCGCCACCCGTTCTTGGCCTGTCATGCGGGGGCACGTGGCTAGGCCGTCCTGCCAGCCCATGCGCGCAACAGGACAGGCCCATAGGCGGGGCCCGCCACTACCGCGCCTCGGCGCCCGAGCGGATCCGCTGCGGCCCTGGTGGACGGTTGGGATTCCCATGGAGTTATTGTGCGCAGTAACTTTACGTGGATCGTGGGGGTCGTGGGGTCGTGGGCGCAGTAAATCCCCACGTCCGCCCCCTTGGCTTCACAGCCCACGGGGCTATAAGTAGGGGGAGAGGGGGGCACGCACGCCCCTCCTTCCCACTACCCCTCGCTCTCTTCCTCCTTGCGGCTCCTCGCTCTCCTCCTCCTTGCTGCTCACCGCTCTCCTCCTCGCTCCGCCGCACGCCCAAGCTTCGGCGAACGCCGTGGTGACAGCTCGCGATGAGTTCTTCCTCCGCTGCCGCGCCTCCCCCAGTGCGTTCCGGCACCTGGGACGGCTCCGAGGTTCATGAAGACCACATTGAGTTCCTCCGCCGGACCCGTCGGCTTCCCGGCGAGGATCGCGTGCAGGTGCGTCTTACGCCGGAGGGGGAGATTTCCCCCGCCCCATAGGAGGGCGAGCGGGTCATCTTCCGCTCGCACTGCCTGCGCGGGCTGGGGCTGCCGGCGAGCAGCTTTTTCCGGTCTTTCTTGTTGATCTACGGCCTCTAGCCGCACCACCTCACCCCCAACACAGTGGTGCTGCTGTCCGCCTTCGTGGCCTTGTGCGAAGGCTTCCTCGGAGTCCTCCCCACCCTCGAGCTCTGGGGGGAGTTCTTCTTCTCCAAGCTCGGCAGCCAGGCCGCGGGCATGCCGGCTCAATGCGGCGCCTTCATCGCCGTGCGAAGGTCAGGAGCCGACAACCCCTTCCCCTCCATCTCGCTGATAAAGTCGGTGAAGATGTGGCAGAGATCCTACTTCTACGTCAGGAACGTCGCCACGTGGGGCGACTGGGTCAATCTGTCGGCTTTCGAAGCCGGCCCACCGGCTGGGAGACTGCCCAACTGGTCGTACCGGGCCAGGTCGCTGACGCGTGCAGGAGCCGGCGCCATCACGCGACTCCGAGTGCTGACACAGTCGGAGGGTCTGACTGGTCCGGACTTGCTGGCCGCCTTCGTCTCGCGCCGAGTTCTCCCACTCCAAGGCCGCCCTCACATGATATGCAAGATGAGCGGGCACCACGACCCGAGTCGGATGTGCACTAAGGACATGCCTCACGAAGAGGTGGCCTTCATGGTGAACTACCACTCGGACAGCAGGCTCCTGGAGGACTGGCGATACGGCAAGGAGCCGTACTCCCACGCCAACCCCCTGCCCGTGGTGATTCGCCTTTCTTTTCTTTCTTTAGATTGTCTTCTTCTTTCCGAGTTTTGTTTTGACCAGTCGGCTTTGGTTAGAATCCCCTTCTCCACCCACCAGCCGGCACCTCGGGGCCGGCCCGTGAGTTCCTCGCCGACCGGGCGGAGAGCGACGTCGACGACCCCGATCTGGGGGCGGCGGCTCTGGAAGACGACGCCGAGGGAGGAGGAGGGACAACAGGCGACTTCAGGCCTTCGGCTACCTTCGCTGACTGGCCTGAAGATAGCGCCGAGGGAGAAGTCGCCCCTTGCCATCGGCCAGGAGCCAGCTAGCCTAGCGCGGGCTCTTCCGCCGCGCCGGGCGCTCCAGGCAGCGGGAAGAAGCACAGGGCCGTGCCGACCTTGTTCGGCAGTAGGCCGAATAAGCCCAAGGGCTCGGCTACGGTGACCCGGCGGGACAAGGCAGTCGTGAAGGCCATCCGCTTCCGTAAGGAAGTGAAGAAGCCGCCGTTGGTCTCCGCGTAAGTATTCTTTCTTCAAAGTTTTATTCTTTCTTCGTGATTTGTCTGAGTCTCTACTTGCCCCTCTTTCTTCAGGGCTCCCCTCTCTCTTGAGCGGGTCGCCGCCGCCTCCATCATGGGGTCAGCGGAGACATCCGCCACCACTCGGTGGATTGACCCCGCTGCTGACCTCCGGGAGGCGCGGAGCGGAATGCGCAGGAGAGGCGCAACGAAGAAGAGGCCCTCCTCCTGGAGAAGGCAGAGGCCGACAGGGCAGAGGCCTCTGCCAAGAAAAAACTAGCGGAGGCCGAAGCCGCCGCCGCGGCGAAGCAGCAGGCTAAGGAAGCCGCACGCTGCCAGTCGGCCTTGCTCGTCACCCCGCTGAACTCTACGCCGCCGCCTCAGGAGCTCACGGGGCCAAATGGAGAAGCCGGCGGGGAGAACCTCATCGAGGAGAGCGAAGGCGGCGACCCCTCTACTCCGGACGCGAACGTTCCGCCGCCGCCTCCGCCGTCGTCTGAAGGCGCGCAAGGTGAGCAGCCAGCGGACCCTACGGTGCCGCCGACCGAAGACGAGGCCGTAGTGAGGCTACTCCTCCAAGTCCGCTCGCCAACGCGTTGTCGTCTGGAGAAGGCGACTTCGGCACCCCGCCCCCTGGAAACCAGCACCGCCAGCTCGGCGGTCCCAGACGCCGAAGCGACGAGCGCCGCACCTGTTGGGTGGGTGCGAGGAGGCGGCACAGGGCCGCTGAGCCGGGCGCTCCTGGACGTCTAGGCGAAGCTCCGTGCTGAGGGCGACGCTCTCCAGAGTTGCACCAAGGCGTTCCTAGCGTCACGGGCAGCCGTCCGGGTATGTTTTTTTTGTTTTTTCCTTGGTCTTTGTTTTGTTGCTCCTCTCTGTGGGGGCGCGCCAGCGCACCCGCTGGGTGTAGTCCCCGAGTTTCGGGCCGGCTGCTGAGCAGGCGGCCCGGAACTCCAACTGATGAACTTCTGGGTACTAACATTGTTTGAAATGCTTGTCGCGGGATTACCACAACCTCCGCGTCACTGCCTTCAACCGTAACGTTGAAGAGCTGGGCAAGCGGGCCGCCGACTTGGCAGAGAGCCGGAGTAAGTCCTTTTTCTTCTCTGCGGGGATGCGGTAGCGCACCCGCGGGCTGTAGTCCCCGAGATTCGGGCCGGCTGCTGACCAGCCGGGCCAGATCTCCCCGGCGACCTACTTTATTGACGATTGTTGTCTTTCTTCCTTTCCTTCAGGAGCCAACACTGCTCTCCAACAGAAGCTGAGCGAAGCCAACTCCGCCCTACGCGCCAAAGGGGAGGAGTGCAGCAAGCTTGCCACAGAGCGCGATCTGGTGGCCACTCAGTTGGCAGAGCAGAAGGAGCTGCTTGTGAAGTCGCAGAGGGAGGCGGAGGAGGCGGAAACCGCCCTCTTGGCCGAGTTTGCGAGCGAGCACTCCTCCTGGTCTGACAAGGCGGCGCTGCTGTCCTCCGGCTTCCACAATATTGAAGACATCGTTGATGGTGAGTCTCTTTATTTTCTTTCCTTAAGCTGCTGATTTAAATCGTGCCGACTCCTGGTTTTTAACTAGCTTCTTCATTTCTTCGCGTCTTTGCAGACTTCTTCCCTGGCCAGTCGCAGGCCGCCATCCAAGCCATCAAGGCTGACCGTGAAGGTCGGAGGGCGGAGGGTGCAGAGATCACCGCCAATGCCCCCCGAACTCTTGACGAGCACATCCTGAGCATCGAGGCTTGCCTCCGGTCGGCTCACCGGATGCTGCGCCGGCTCCAGCGCGTTGGTGCCCAGGCGATTGCTGCCCTTTAGCCAGATATGCAGGCTCCGCGCACCCCCAGCCTGACGGCCAACTGGCTGGAGGTCGTCTTGAGGCCTGGAAGGGCTCTTCGGCCCGGGCTGGAGCGCGCCGGGCATTGGAGTTCGTCAAGGCGTGGTACCCGGGGCTGGATCTATATCGGTTGGCCACGCCCTCGTCAAACATGTCGCGGCGATCGCCGAGTACACCGACACCAGCATCTTCGTCCCCGAGCAGTCTGAAGACGGCGAGGAGGTACCGCCGGAGTGGTTTGGGATGAACCCAGACTACGGCGAAGACTCGGTGGAGGTGATTGGCTCCAGCGTCGAGGAGGAGGACGAAGTGGAGGATGGAGGCGAGGCGGAGGCACCAGAAGACAGAGCAGACGGCCAGCCTCAGCCCGACCGTGCCTCCAGCAACGAGCCGCGTGCGACCGCGTCGACTGCCGCCGGAGGTGATCAAGCCGAGACTAGCCAGCCGGCTGCCCCAATGCCTGACGTTGGCGCCTCCTCCGACCCTCTGAATCCGTCTGCCGCCTCCTAAGCTGCCGATGTATCTTTTATTTTATCTGCTTCAGTAGTCTTTGAAGAACTTATTAATTCGCATAATTCCACCCGCGGGGTGTATTTTGAACCTCTACTCGACAATTCGGCCAAAGGCCTATGTTATGTAAATATATATATCTATCTTTTCTTGCTCATTGTTCTTTTGGCTTTTTCCTTTGTCGCTTTCTCTTAGTTGCCTGCCTTGCCAATCGGACAGCTGCCCTGCAGACTGTTGCTGGATCAAGTGCTAGGCTACTTTGGGAAAGCAAGTACTTAGCCGATTTCAAGATTGTTTGAGCAAGTTGGATAGAAGATGACAATCCGACTGTCCGGGAGTCGGTTTGCGAGAAAGGCTAGAAGCCGTCTTGAGCTATGTTTTACGCTTTGTGTCCTTAGCCATTTGTCATGCGAACACCCATTCTACCTTACCTCTGCCCACCGTACAGTTGCTCTGCGAGCTGTGACTTCTGACAGAAGACGGTTTAGGTGTTACACACTACTTGTCCGGCTGCGGGAAGCATTTCATAGTGCAAGGCGGCAAGTCCCCGGGCCGACTTGTCGAGCCCGGTGCCAAGCGGCATGACAAAGAGTAACACACTTGTAGGCATAATTTTTATCATACAGACAAAAGAGGGCAGTCCCCGAGCTCGTCTCGGGGGGCCTGAAGTCTTGGTACTTTAATACAAAAGGTAGCGTGGTACATACTGCATCAACTGTAAAATCTTCGGAGGAGATTTGCATTCCATGGCCGCTCTGTCTCCTTGCCGGAGTCGTCCCTCTTGCGTGCTCGGGGCTTCTGAGCGTCGATCAGGTAGTAGGAATCGTTGCCCAGTACTTTGTTGATGAAGAAAGGGCCTTCCCAAGGCGCCGACAGCTTGTGCTGGCCGGCTATTCGCTGGATCAGCCGGAGCACAAGGTCGCCTTCTTGAAAAGATCTTGGCCTGACCTTCCTGTTGTGGTATCGGCGCAGGCTCTGCTGGTAGATGCTGGACCGGCTGAGTGCCAACAGCCGGCCCTCTTCCACCAGATCGATGTCGTCTTGTCGTGCTTCTTCTGCTTCCTCCTCGGTGTACATGGTGACTCGTGGGGAGTCAAACTCTATGTCCGTTGGGATGACGGCTTCGGCACCATAGACGAGGAAGAAGGGCGTGAAGCCGGTTGACTTGTTTGGAGTCATGCGCAGACTCCAGAGGATGGCTGGCAGCTCATCGAGCCAGCAGCCAGCCGAGCGCTCCAGAGGCTCGATCAACCGAGGCTTGATGCTAGACAGGATGAGGCCGTTTGCTCGCTCTACTTGTCCGTTTGACTATGGGTGGGTGACGGACGCTAGTTCCAGTAGGATGCCCTGTGTTGCGCAGAAACGGGCCAAGGCGCCTTTGGCAAAATTTGTGCCGTTGTCAGTGATGATGCTGTGTGGTATGCCGTACCGAATTGTGATATCGGTGATGAAGGTCACGGCAGTCGGACCGTTCAGTTTCTTAATTCGCTTCACTTCCACCCACTTGGTGAACTTGTCCACTGCGACAAGTAGGTGAGTTAAACCACCTCGTGCTGTCTTGAATGGTCCCACCATGTATAGACCCCAAACTATGAAAGGCCAGGCAATGGGGATGGTCTTGAGCGCAGAAGCCGGCTGGTGCGGCTTGGAGCTGAACTGCTGGCACCCTTTGCATTTTTGGACCAACTCCTTGGCCTCTTCCAAGGCAGTCGGCCAGAAGAAACCGTGACGAAAGGCTTTGGCGACGTTTGCTCTTGAAGCCGCATGGTGGCCGCATTCGCCTTGATGGATGTCTTTGCGAATCGCCTGGCCTTGCTCTGGCTCTACGCAGCGCTGGTAGACACCAGTGACGCTGCGCCTGACCAGCTCTCTGTTGATTATGGTATAGGCTGCCGCCCGGCGTTGTACTTGCCGAGCTGAGGTTTCATCAGTTGGTAGCTCTTTGTTCACCAGGAATTTGAGGATGGGCTGGGCCCATGAGGGTGTTGCTATTTCTTCGACTACCAGAACGGCGACTTGGACGAGGGCGGCTGGGCTGGGAGGCGGCAGGCTGGAGTCAACAGCCGCTTGCTGGGTTGATGAAGTCCCCAGACCGACTGGCGCGGTCCCTGGGCCGAGTTCTGGAATCTTCGACTCCGCCACCGCAGTCCCCGGGCCGGGCTTGACTGTGGCGGCTTTGGAGTCATCCGCCAAGGTCCCCGTTCCGTCTGCCAGAGCTCTGGAGTCGGATCCGCCGTCTTCGGGAGGAGCCGGCACAAAAATGGAGTCTAATTCTGGTGAAGGCTTAACAGATGGCTTGAGGAGGCGTTGAAGGGCGACGCCAGATGGTATTGCTTGGCGGGTAGAGACGATTCGTGCCAAGGCGTCTGCTTGGTCGTTGTCGTTTCTTGGCACATGGAGGAACTCGCACCCTTCGAAATACCCGCTGAGTTGCTGCACGAGGAAACGATAGCTCGGCATGTTTGCGTCTTTCGCGTCCCAGTCGCCAGATGACTGCTAGACCACTAAGTCCGAGTCGCCATAACACAAGATCCGGTGGATGCCAAGTTCTTTGGCAAGACGGAGCCCGTGAATGAGCGCCTCGTACTCGGCAACGTTGTTGGAGGCGGCAAAATGGATTTGCAGTGCATATTTGAGCTTGTCGCCTTTAGGAGAGGCGGACGACGCCGGCTCCCAAGCCAGTGCACATCTTGGAGCCGTTGAAGTGCATCCGCCAATGGGTGGAGTCAGGCGCTGGAGGCAGGTACTGGGTCTCGGCCCAGTCGACGAGGAAGTCGGCCAGTGCTTGTGATTTGATAGCAGTGCGGGGCTGGTAGTAGATGGTGTAAGGAGCCAGCTCTATGGCCCACTTGGCCACTCGACCAGAGGCATCTCGGCTACCGATGATCTCGGCAAGTGGAGCCGTGCAGACTACGGTGATTGGATGCTCTTGAAAGTAAGGCTTCAATTTCTTGGCAGCAAAGTGCACGCCATAGCACATCTTCTGGTAGTGGGGGTAGTTCTTCTTGGAGGTCGACAGTACCTCGCTCAGGTAATATACTGGTCTCTGGATAGGTAGCGCCTTGCCTTCCTCCTGGCGCTCTACTACAATGACTATGCTGACAACTCGGCTGGTGGCGGCGATGTACAGGAGCATAGGTTCCTTGGGAGTCGGAGCCGCCAGGACGGGTTGAGTAGTCAGCATCTTCTTCAACTGGTGAAAAGCTTCGTCCGCCTTATGGTTCCACTCGAAAAAAGTGGTCTTCTTCATGAGTTGGTATAAGGGGAGAGCTTTCTCGCCCAGCCGACTGATGAATCGGCTGATGGACGCTAAGCAGCCGGTGAACTTCTGCACATCCAGCAGTCGGCTGGGTACCTCCATTCTCTCGATGGCCTTGATTTTTACTGGGTTGCATTCTATGTCACGTTCAGAGACCAGGAAACCTAGCAGCTGGCCGGCTGGTACTCCGAAGACACACTTCTCGGGGTTGAGCTTGATCTGGAACCGGCGCAGGTTCTCAAAGGTCTCCTTGAGGTCTTCCAGCAGTGTTCCACGCTTTTCCGTCTTCACCACTACGTCATCCACGTAAACGTGGGCGTTCCTGCCGAGCTGCTTGAGGAGGCACTTCTGCATGAAACGCTGAAAGGTGGCGCCAGCATTCCTTAAGCCGAACGTCATGGTGAGGTAGCAGAATGCTCCAAACGGCGTGATGAAGGCGGCCTTCAATCTGTCAGCCGGGTTCAGCTTGATCTGGTGATATCCTGAGTATGCATCCAAGAAACTCAACGACTCGCATCCGGCTGTGGAGTCTATCACCTGGTCAATTCTTGGTAGAGCAAATGGGTCCTTGGGGTAGGCCTTGTTGAGGCTCGTGTAGTCAATACACATTTGCCATTGCTTGTTCTTCTTTAGCACCAGGACCGGATTTGCCAGCCACTCCGGGAAGAAAACTTCCATAATGAAGCCGGCTGCTAGGAGTCGGGCTATCTCTTCTCCGACAACTCTTCTCTTCTCTTCTGATAAGCGGCGCAGGGGCTGCCTGACCGGCTTTGCATCAGATCGAATGTGTAACTTGTGCTCGGTGAAATCCGTCGGTACACCTGGCATGTCTTTGGGAGACCATGCGAAGATGTCCCGATTCTCATGGAGGAAATCGACGAGCTCGCCTTCCTATTTGCTGTTGAGGTTTGCACCTACGACGGCGTACCTCTCTGGGTGCTCTGGATCCAAGTTTATCTTCTTTGTCTCTTTGGCTGGCTTGAACAAACCTTCGACTTCCGACTCCTTTGGGTCGGGCGATATCTCCGACTGCTTGCCGGCCATCGCCACAACTCGTTCAAGGAGTCGCTTCTCGGCTGCGATCACCAGGGACTCGGCCAGCCGACTGCTCTCGGCCACGCAAGCGGATGACTTCCGGTAGTCGCCGGCCATAGTCAGAATCCCATGGAGCTGGGCATCTTCATCTTGAGGTAGGCGTAGTGGGGGACCGCCATGAACTTGGCCAAGGCGGGTCGGCCAAGTAGCGCATGGTATGGGCTCTCAAGGTCCACCACCTCAAACCAAACAGACAATCTTCGGAAGTGATCTTTGTCCCCAAAGAGGACGTCAATCAGGATCTTGCTGATTGGTGAGCAGGAAAGCCCAGGAACAATGCCGTGGAACACAGTCCGGCGGTTCTGAAGTTGTCTTTGCTTGATTCCTAACTTCTCCATGGTGTCCTTGTACAGGATATTGATGCTGCTGCCCCCGTCTATCAGAACTCGCGAGAAACGCGCGGCCCGTTTGTCCGTGGCAAAGGTGGCATCCAGGACCAAGGCGTAGGAGCCCGGACTCGGCATCACTTTTGGGTGGTCAGCCCTGCTCCAGCTGATGGGCCTCTCAGACCAGTGCATGAACTCTAGCGTCTCTGAGGCTACTGCGTTCACCTCTTGTCGCTGCAGCCGCCTGCTGCGTCGATCATCAGCCACACTGGTGAACACCACATAGGCTCCATGCTCTTCAGGGTATTCGTCTTCTACTGCTCCGACTAGCCTAACTGTCGGCTGCTGGGGCGGAGGCGAAGGCGGCTGCCCAGCAGGCGGGGGTGGCAGGAGGCCGTCTCCCTTGGCGATCCTGGTGAGCCAGTAGCACTTCCGGGTGGTGTGATTCGACGGCTTCGCGCCGCTGTGGAATTTGCAAGTTCCATCCAAGGTCTGCTCATAGGAGAAGGCCGGCAACCAGTTCGGCTTGCCGCCTTTCTGTCGCTTGGGCGGAGGCTGCTCTTCTGGCTGCTGGGCTTCAACGGTCGCGACCTGCCGGCTGCCGGAAGCTGGCTGCGGGGCCTTGCGCTTGTTGTTGCCCTACTGTTGTCGTCGGCCGGCGTCTGCCGTCGAAGTTCTTGGAGCCTGAGGAGCTATTTTGCCAGTCGTGCCGATTTAAATTTCCGCCTTCATGGAGGAGTCGGCCATAGCATACTTGTCCGCTATGATCAGCAGCTCGTCGAGGGTTTCTGGCTCGTCGCAGAGGAGCTTGTGCTTGAGGAGGGTGCCTTCTCGGCACCCGGCTGTGAAGTACTCGATGGCCTGCACCTCGTGCACGCCCTCGCAGGAGTTCCGGAGTTCAGCCCAACGCGTGAGGTAGTCGCGAGTCGACTCGTCAGGACCTTGCACGCACAAGGAGAGCTGACGAGGCTTGGGAGGACGCTTGTACGTGCTGGTGAAGTTGCGGACGAATGCTTGAGTGAAGTCGACCCAGCTGTTGATGCTGCAGGGCTTTAGACTGTTCAGCCATGTCCGGGCTGTGCCCTGGAGCATGAGCGGAACGTACTTTATGGCAACACGCTTGTTGCCGTTTGCTATGCTGACAGCCGTGGAGTAGTCGACTAGCCAGTCTTCCGGCTTCACGGAGCCGGTATACTTGGGCGTGTCCCTTGGGAGCGTGAACCCTCTGGGAAAGGGCTCGTCCCAAATGCGGGGCCCGAAACAAGGCGGACCTAGCTCGTCTTATTCTTCCAACGCCAGGGACCGGTGAAGTCGGTCGATCCGGTGGCGGGCGTCATTCTCTCCAACTCCCTCTCGGTGGCCAAGGCGGTCACTGAGAGTCGGATGGTCAACAGGCGGCGGGGAGACTCGCCTCTCCTTGCAGGGAGAGGGAGGCGGACAGTTGTCCCGTCGTTCCACTGCTCTCGGGCGCCCGTCTCGGTCGCGCTCTATGGTAATGCGAGTCTGACTGTGGCTGACAGCCGGCTCCTTGTCCTTTCTTCCTCGGGCGCCACCAGTCGGTGTCCGAGACGTCGCGCCTTGATATCGGTGCGGGTCGTCGTTTGGCCGCTGTGGCGCCTCCGTGCGGCAGCCGGCCTTGTTCTGCGCGGCGGCCGCGTCGAGGAGCCGCTGGACTCGCTCCATCATGAGGCGGCGTTCTTCGCCCTCGAAATTGTCCAGCTCATCCACCGCTGCCTGGGTGGCTCGGATGTTCTCCCTCAGTGTAGCGTACACGGGGCGGCTAGCCCCAAACAGGCTAGCGATGGCTACACCGCGCTGCTGGACCGCGCCAAGGCGGCTGGGCCCTGCCGGGGCCGGCGAGCCGCCGACGACGCGATCCATCTCCCGCTGGTAAACTTCTAACAAGCGTGTCATGCTAGCCAGCTTCTTCACGCCTTCAACGAGCTGAAGGCGGCACGCTTCTAACGTCTCTGCGTCAGCATCTTCCGGAATGGGCGCAGCTAGGTCTTGCAGCGCCGCGCCGAGTGAGTTGGGCGCCCCTCCGCCAGGGAACTCGTCATGACTAATGACTAGCACCTCAGTGACGGTGCTTTCGTCGCTCTCTGCGTGGGGGAGAGGTTCGTCGTAGACCACCACGTTGGTGGGGAACGCGTCGATCGACACGATGTCAGAGTCGACCAGCATCGGGTCGGTGGAGCCTACGGACTCCAAGTCTACGGCAGGCTCGCCGGAGACGTGGAGTTGATCGAGGAGGCCCGCGAGGAGGTTTTCGGGGCCGCCCGCGCCTGCGTCGGATGCAGGTTCGTCGGAGAGGCAGACCTCGCCAACAAGTTCGGCCAAGGAGCTGGCTGCGCAGGCGATCTCAACGCCGCGCAGCACGTCGATGCAAACTTCGCCTGGCGTGCCTAGCTGGTTGCGCTCGCCAGGGAGAAAAAGGGTTCCTGTCCAGAACAGATCTCCGGACGGCGGTGCTCCAAGCCCCACGGTGGGCGCCAAATGTCGGGGATTTGGTGCGACATATGCCAACGGATGGCTTATCATGGTGGGGGCGAGTAGAACGTCGCCGGTGCCTGGAAACGGGATGAGGCGAAGACATGCACGCCGGCGAATCATACCCAGCTTCGGGCATCTCCGGGGAGATAATACCCCTACTGCTGCTCTGTGGGGTCTCCGCATGATCACTATGGTCAAGTGTTTACACGGTTGCTCCTTGAGCTGTGTCTGGTGGTAGAAGAGGGCAAGGCTAGCTCTCTCCTTCTATCTAGTATGGTCTAGAACTACTGGGATCCCACCCTTTGCATGGGTGCCCTGGGGGGTTTATATAGGCCTACCCCCCAGGGGTACAATGGTAATTCGACTGGGTGCGGGCCCATCCGTCAGTGCCTCCGACCTCTGACTTCTCCGCCGACTACTGGGGCACGCCGACTGGTGGGCCCTGCCGACTGGTCTGGTACGGAGCCGACAGGCCACGTCCGCCGCGGGCAGGTCTTGCCGGCAGCTGATTACTGTAGTCATGCTTCAAATGACGCAAGCTTGGTCAAGGGGTCGTGGCAACAGCCCCGCCGCCTGGCGGGCGATCACTGTGGCCACTCCCCATCTCATCTTGATTAATGGTGCGTGGGCCCCAGGGGAGGGCTCTGCCGACTCCCCTGGGCCGACTCCCGACGGATCCGACTGGCGGTTCTCCCGCCATCTCCCGAGGTCTCGCTGACTGGTGGGCCCCGCGGCCTCCGGGCCGTACAGACAAGCCGTCGTGGGCGCAGGACTTGGTACTGTGGTGCTGATGTCAGGGCCGGCCGGGCAACAGTGCCACGCCACACGAAGATCTTCCCGGGTACGGCGTGCTGTGGCCATACCTGCCCTTGGTAAGGGGCGGGAGTGGGCTTCACGGTAGCCACGCCTCTGCCCCGTCCCCCTTTGATGAGGTCATGGGTTTGCTGGAGTCGCCGGCCGACTCCCCAAAGCCGGCTTCTCTAGAAGTCATCCCCGGAACTCGGCTGCAAGCGGGCAGTCGGCCGCCCTGCCATCGACTCCTCAGGAGACGGCTCTTCGCCCTGGGGTCTTGAGGGGCACAGCCTGCCCCGATGTCTTGAAAGGTTATGGGACTCGGGTTGGCCTACCCGTGACCCATTACTCCGATAGAGAGAGCGATCACCGGTTGTATCTGGCACTTGGAAGGGTGTGTTTTATTAAGTATCCGGTTCTAGTTGTCATAAGGTCAAGGTAAAACTCCAAGTCGTCCTGTTACCGAAGATCACGGCTATTCAAATAGATTAACTTCCCTGCAGGGGTGCACCACATTTCCCAACACGCTCGATTCCTTTGTCCGGACACACTTTTCGGGGTCATTCCCGGCCTCAAAAGATCAACATGTCGCAACCCTACCTAGGCACAATAGAGAGGTCAGCACGCCAGTCTAAATCCTATGGCGCAGGGGTTTGGGCCCATCGCCCATTGCACACCTGCATGTTGCGAGGGCGGCCAGAAGCAGAACTAGCCCCCTTAATACAAGAGCAGGCTTACGGTCCAATCCGGCGCGCGGCGCTCAGTCGCTGACGTCACGAAGGCTTCGACAGATACCACGACGTAGTTGGTTAGTGCGTATAGGCCAGTGGCCAGACTCAGATCAAATACCAAGATCTCGTTAAACGTTTTATCTTGAAGTAACCGCGAACGCCGACCAGGGCCAGGCCCACCTCTCCCCTAGGTGGTCTCAACCTGCCCTGTCGCTTCACCACAAAGATCCACACAGAGGGCCATCGGGAAAGTATGTCCTTCCAGCCCCCAATTCGTGAATCAACCGCGGGTACTCAACGAGCTAACCCGACTTTAGTCATCACATGCAACATGTATAAAGTATATAGTATATACCCGTGATCACCTCCCAAGTGATCACGGCCCGATAGTATAGCATGGCAGACGGACAATAATGTAGGGCCACTGATGATAAACTAGCATCCTATACTAAGCATTAGGATTGCAGGTAAAGGTAACAACAGTAGTAGCAAGGACAGGCTATGCATCAGGATAGGATTAACGGAAAGCAGTAACATGCTACACTACTCTAATGCAAGCAGTAGAGAGAAGAATAGGAGATATCTGGTGATCAAAGGGGGGGGCTTGCCTGGTTGCTCTGGAAAGAGAGAGGGGTCATCAACACCATAGTCGTACTGGGTAGCAGCGGCGTTGGTCTCGGTGTCTAGCGAGAGAAGATGGGGGAAGAAACAATAAATATTGAGCAAACAGATGCATAGCAATGCATGACATGACAAGTAGCGGTGCTAGGGGTGTCCTAACGCGGTAAGAGGTGGTACCGGTGAAGGGGGAAAACATCCGGGAAAATATCCCCGGTGTTTCGTGTTTTCGGACAGATGAACCGGAGGGGGAAAGTTGCGTGTTCTCTATGCTAGGGATGCGTGCTGGACGAACGGGCTGCGTATCCGGATTTGTCTCATCGTTCTGAGCAACTTTCATGTACAAAGTTTTTTCATCCGAGCTACGGTTTATTTTATATTAATTTTAAAAGATTTAAATCATTTTTAGGATTTAATTAATTATTTAAATCAAAATTATCCAGAATAGTGTTTGCTGACGTCAGCATGACGTCAGCAGTTGACCTCGTCAACCTGACAGGTGGGTCCCGTTCGTCATTGACTGTTTAGTGTAATTAGGGTTTAATTAACTTAACTAATTGATTAGATTAATTAAACATGATTAATTAACTTAATTAATTCATTAATTTATTAATTATTTTAATTATTATTTATTTAGGTACATATATATTTACTAATTTTTTAAAATTCTTTTTTTATCTTTTTTTATTAATCGTTCTGTGGTGGGGCCTACTTGTCATAGGCCCCTCGGGGCCTAGCGGGCAGGCGGGTTACGGACGCAGGCGCTGCAGGCGTGGGTGCCCGAGCATGGTCAGGCGCGACCCAGGCAACGGCTATGGCGGCCGGCGATGGCGCGCAGCGAATGGGGCAGCAGCGGGCAGGGGACCCCGGCGGTTGGCGCGGGCGCGCGGTGGCCGGAGTGGGTGGGGGAAGCAGAGCGGCGGGCTGCGGTGGAGTATGGGCTTGCGAGCGAGAGGGTGGAGGGGCGTGCAGTCGAGCGCGTGCAGGGCAGAGGCGGGGCGCGGCGCATGGCTAGGGCGGCTCGACCACGGTGAGCGCGGGGCCGGAGCGCAAGAAGTGGGCGCGGGTGCTGCTAGCAGCAGGGCTCGGCAGCGGGCGCTAGGTGCGCGGGACGGCGCGCGCGTCGGCCGTCGGGCGAGGTGAGTGCGCGTGCGCGGTAGAGGAGGTCGGGGCGACGGGCACGGCCAAACGACATGACGCGTGGCCAGGGCACGGCCATCGGGGCAGCATGGCACCGAGCGCAGCGGCACAGCGAGCGAGCCACGGGCGCGGGACGGCGCAGATGCAGCAGGGGCCGCGGCGTACGGTGACGGGGTTCGACACGGGGGCCAGGGCGGCGGCTGGATGGAGCATGGGCGTGGTCGTGGCATCGCCGACAACGCCAGCAGCAGCAAAGGAGCGGGGCGAGCGCCAGAAGCAGCGGCGGCCAGCAGAGCCGCGGGGAAGAGGTCGCGGCCGTGAGCGTGTGCACGCGAGGGAGAGAGGAGGAGCTCACGGCGGGTTCGCAGGGTTCGGGGCAACGGGGCGTGGGGAGGACGACGAGGACGACGACATCGGAGAGGGAGCCATGCCGCAAGGTGGAGGAGGCAGGCCGGCGATGTGGCGTTCCAGGCGGCGGCATGGTCGAGTAGCGAGGGGGCAGCGGGGAAGAGACGATGGGGCGGCGCCGGCGAGGTCCACTGAGCGCCTGGCGTCGCCGGGGCGGTGGGGTAGGTAGCGGGGCGCCGGACGGCGCGGTCATTGCCCCGATCCAGAGGGGATCGGGGAGTGGGGGAGCGAGGAGAGTGGGGAGGGGTTTCGTCCCCGATCCAAATCGGATCGGGACGGGGAGAGAGATTGGCGACATGGGGGAGTGGGTTATGGTTTTCGGGTAGTGGGGGTATGTGTAGGCCGGGGGTGGGCCGACCGGTTGGGCAGTTGGGCCTCACGGCCCAGGGGGGGGGACCGCCCTTTTGTTCCTTCTTTTTGTTTGTTTTCTTTTGTTTTGTTTTCTGTTTTTATTCCTTTCCTTTTTCAATTTCTTCTCTATTTATTTTACCTTTTCTCTTTTATAAAAATAAACACTAGTACCTAAATTTGTAATTATAAATATACTAGTACCACCTTAATTCTTAACCCAAAATAAAATAGTTTAATATTTTATAAAATTCAATAGGCATTTATTTAATTGTTTTAACTAATGTTTTAATTACTTTATTGCATTTAAATATTTTATAAAAATGTGATTTCGTCACCCTAATCACCTATGCATTAACTGGCACATCCCGAAAATTTTGGTTTTAATATTTGAAAAACTTTTGAGGTTCGCCTTTATTTTGAATTTGAATCGGTTTCAAACTAACGTGAGATTAGCAACAGTAATCGAGGTGACGTGACATCATTAGCACAGGTTACTGTAGCTTGATTATCCGGGCGTCGCAATTCTCCTCCACTACAAGAAATCTCATCCCGAGATTTAAGGGGTGTAGTAAGGGGAAAGATCTGGTTACGAAATTCTAACGAATCTTCTCGGTCTTGGCTGCTCTTCTCGAAGAGATCGATCCATTTCATTGATGTCTTCATTTCGTTGGTTCATGTCATCATGATGAAGCTGTCGTCCTTTCTTCGGAAACTCCTACGTACTTACGAATAGGTAAGGGGCAGATCGACAACGACAGAATGCTATAAGGGTAATAATCTGGGATTAACCCATGAATGAGTATATGAGTACCTCTCGAGTTGAACAAATAAAACACATCGAGAGTAAAGTTTGAAGGTACAGTAAGAAGCTTCAAGCAGCAAGGCAATCGTTCAATGCCTAGTCAGATGGTGAAAGGGTTTCAGGGCAACGTGAATAAGTATTACCAGAATAGATCACTAGGAATGTGGCTCGTGAATTGCATACGAAGCCACGCGCGAGGAATAACTTTGGGAACAGGGGGTGTCAGTGTCAAAACCGGCGGATCTCGGGTAGGGGGTCCCGAACTGTGTGTCTAAGGCGGATGGTAACAGGAGGCAGGGGACACTATGTTTTACCCAGGTTCGGGCCCTCTTGATGGAGGTAAAACCCTACGTCCTGCTTGATTAATATTGATGATATGGGTAGTACAAGAGTAGATCTACCACGAGATCAGAGAGGCTAAACCCTAGAAGCTAGCCTATGGTATGATTGTATGTTGTAGTTGTTGTGTCCTACGGACTAAAAACCCTCTAGTTTATATAGACACCGGAGAGGGTTAGGGTTACACAAGGTCGGTTACAAAGGAGGAGATACGCATATCCGTATTGCCTAGCTTGCCTTCCACGCCAAGTAGAGTCCCATCCGGACACGAGACGAAGTCTTCAATCTTGTATCTTCATAGTCCAATAGTCCGGCCAAAGGATATAATCCGGCTGTCCAGAGACCCCCAAATTCAGGACTCCCTCAGTAGCCCCTGAACCAGGCTTTCAATGACGATGAGTCCGGCGTGCAGTATTGTCTTCAGCATTGCAAGGCGGGTTCCTCCTCCGAATACATCACACAAGAATTTGAATACAAGGATAGTGTCCGACCCTGCAAAATAAGTTCCACATACCACCGTAGAGAGAATAATATTTCCGCAAATCTAATTTGCTGATTTGTTTTGGCAACACGACATTATGCCATGGCCCAGTGATTATTCGAACTATTTCCTTTAACTAGCACCGCACATAACGCGAGGCAATTTTTTGACACGTCTTGTCAAAGCAAAGATCGTGTCCCCTTATCACGGGATTGTCATCAATACAGGCGTGGGTAACCCAACCGCCATCGATTACAGCGCTTGGGGGATAAGCGAGTTTCACCAGGCTAGTGGGGACGCTTAGTTTCGTCCGCCCATATAAAGGGATAAGGATTCACCTTTTCATCCATGCCTTCTTCCTCCTTTGCTCATCCGTTTTCGCACACTCGAGCTCTAGCGCCCAAGTCCGGACTTCCCACCTCAACCTTCTCCAACCATGTCCAGAGAGGGAGGCAGGTGGATTGTCTCCTCCGTCATGGAGGGAAACATCAAGAAGCTGAGGAGAGCTGGATACCTGCCCGACGACATCGTGCACCGGCTCCCATATGACGGGCAGCTCATCCCCACCCCCGGGCTGCATGAGAGGGTAGTGTTCCTTACCCATTTCCTCCGCGGACTGGGATTCCCTCTCCACCCATTCGTCCGGGGGCTCATGTTCTACTTCGGCCTGGATTTCCACGATCTGGCCCCGAACTTCATCCTCAACATCTCGGCGTTTATCGTCATGTGCGAGGCCTTCCTCCGCATCAAGCCCCACTTCGGCTTATGGCTGAAGACCTTCAATGTCAAGCCGAAGGTAGTGGGCGGCCGCCAAGCGGAGTGCGGAGGCGCCATGGTGGGCAAGATGCCCAATGTTACATGGCTCGAGGGCTCCTTTGTGGAAACCATAAAGGGGTGACAATCGAGGTGGTTCTATATCACCGAGCCGCGTGACCCTGCATGGGCAGCGGCCCCCGAGTTCCGATCTGGCATCCCCACGCGGCTCACCTCTTGGAAAAAGAAGGGCATGTCCTGGGGTAGTTCAGAAGAGCTGACTGGACTCCAAACATGTATTCAAAACATGGTGAACAAGAAGCTCAAACTCGTCAACGTAGTCCAGGTCATGCTCATCTGCCGGATCCTCCCGTGTCAACAACGGGCCTTCAACTTGTGGTAGTTCAACATGGCGCAGCACCAAACTCTAAACAGGCTCTTCGATACAACACACGAGGATGCCTGGAAGGTGCTATTCAAGGGCACCGAGGTTCCTCCTACTACTACCGAGGATCGCGGATTCTGCGCAAGCGCCAAGCCAGCGCGGTAAGCTGTTTTACCTCTTACAAGATACTTGTTTTACATAGTTTGACTCTATGCGGGATCTAAGCTCCCATTCCTTTGACAGGACTGGCAGGAAATGGCCGGACAGATCGACTATCCGGCTCCTTTGCCCGAAGGCCCAGGAAACGCTCTCCTGACGGAGATGCTGACTCCGGCTCCTTACAAGGTGCTAGAGAAGACCAAGAAGGCCAAGGGAACCCGAAAGAGTTCCCGGCGCCAGGCGTTATCGGACTCATCGTCCGATGACTCTGCGGCACACTCCTCCCCTGAAGACGAGGAGGAAGAAGAAGATGCTCCCCCTCCAGGCGGGGGAGACAAGAAAAGGAAGGTTGTCCTAACTGGGGGGCGAAGGGTCCAAGAAGGGAAGGACTCCCCTTTCGGACAGTTCCACCACCGCCGATGAAGGCGAAGACGAGTGGTTGCCCAGGGCCAAGCCCCTGGGGAGATCGTAAGTATTCGGATACCAGAGTAACTCATAGTATTCCTTTGTCGCACTGCTTTCCCTAACGCTGAACATGATTATGCAGGCCGCCACGAGCCAGTATCGATGTATCATCGGACGGCTCCCTGGGCTCGTCGGACATGGATAGCGATCTAGTCCTGACCGCCACCTCCCCTCATCCTGCTGACGACGCCGAGGTGCTATCTTACGAGGCACCGGGTCGAGGGGAGACACTCCCGGAGGCGCCTCAAGGCGGCCTCCCGGACTCCTGGAGCCGAGGGGACAAGGCCCCTGAGAGCTCCGAGTTCGGCCCTCAGCCGAACACCGCGCCGGAACCTCCAGTGGTTCCGGGCTCAGGCAGGCGGCCTACTTCTAAGAGGGGCGAGATGCCTGTACCGGTGACCTCTGTCCATCCGGAGGTGCCAGACAATCTGCTGGAAGCGCTTCGCAGCGCTTCCATCGATGAGGAGCACCACACTATCATGAGTGCGGTGATCCAGAAGGTTCAGTCCACCAAGAGCGGATTGACTGAAGCCTGTGCCAGCCTTCTAACAGGCTTTGAGGTAAGTGTTTGAAATATAGGAAAATATTACCCCATAGACAGTAGCCCCTGATGCTCTGTTCAGTGTTCACAAAGAAAAGCCGAACAGAGGATCAAACAATATTGCATTAGTCTAATATGAGTATGTCAATATGCGTATGCAGGCTTCGCTGCTGGCGTCCGCCGCACTGACTGCGGAGGTCGCCGTACTGAAGCAGGACCTCAAGGGGTCCAAGAAAGAGCTCGGCCTTGCCAAGAGGCATCTCGAGGAGAACAAGGGTAAGTAATACCCTGTCTATAGATATGTATATATAAAAGAAGACGCGGTCGCAAAATGACAGGATCATCGTATATTTGCCAGGGGCCACGACCGAGGTGGCGACCCTGAAGCAAGCGCTAACCAAGGCCGAAGATAAAGTGGCCAAGGAGCGCACCGAGTGGGAAAAGAAAGAGGCTCGTGTGGGCGAGGTGCAGCAAGAGCTCCAGGATCTCGTGACGAAGCACAAGGCATTGGAGCTTGACTCGAAGACGCGAGAGTCGGAGCTTGCCGCTGCCCTCGAGAGCGCAAAAAGTGCCAAGGCCGAAGCCCAAAAGTCCCTCCAGCAGATTGATGTGATGAAGAAAATAGCGGCGGGTAAGGCATTCTATATGCAAAGCAAGCATGTGAAAGTAAATTACCTGTTACTTACCCGAATCCGGAGCTCTCCAGAGCATTCGCAGATTTGCCCCGCAGCGTGTCGGATGTCGCACAGTTTTACCAGGCCGAGGAGGGGAGCTCAACGGAGAAGCTATTCTGGTCTCAGTATACTAGGACCGAACACCCGGTGCCTATGAGCGACCACCTGAAGCAGCTGGTCGAGCTACATAAGGCGGCCTAATAGGCCATGAAGGGCCTTATAGTCCGGCTGTGGCCTGGCAACGCCCTTCCGAACAGCTACTTCGGCCTGGTGAGGCGGCTTGTGGATGCCTGCCCACGGCTGGAGGTCATCAAGCGGTCCGTCTGCATCGAAGGTGCACGCCGGACTTTCGCCCGTGTGAAGGTGCAGTGGGCCAAGCTAGACGATGTGAAGCTGATCAAGGAAGGGCCGCCGCAGGGCAAGGAGCATGCCACCCCCGAAATTTATTATGAGGGTGTCCTGAAGGGTGCCCGTCTTGTAGCGGACGAATGTTCAAAGGATGTAGTATTTGAGTAAACTTGCTCGTGTGATCCTGTATGATGAAAACTTGTTTCATATGCGCTATGCAACGCTTGTGTGAATTTAAAATATTACCTTCTGTTTGGCTGTTTATCTAATCTGAGTGATGGCTAGTCCTCGGCTTCTGCCCCCATGCCAGTAGTGCTAGGGTGTTCGGGATAAACCTGAGCACTCTTGTTCCCATGTTTGGGTCCTTCGAGGGAGGTGCTCAGCACAACGAACCGGGCAACCGGACTATTAATGCTTTATCACTCTCACTTAGCCATAGAATTCTATAATTTTGAATTTCGGCGAAGCCCCTGGTATTCAGAAGGCCGAATTCAGGGCGCGATACACGCCTTTAAGCCGGACAGGGCCGGCCCCTCACTCTAAGCGGCATAAGTCTTTAGGGACTCGAAAACCTCACCGAACAGCATATTGTGGGGTACGTAAGCCCCTGGTGTATTGGCCTCAGCCCAGCAGTCAGTTTTAGCTTTCTCTACTGAGGTCCTCAGCCCAGCAGAACCGGGGCACAATCGCAGTAGTTCTCCTAGCGCTACCTTAGCCGATAGAGCGGAACGTAAGGTACCAAAACATAGGAGCCGGGCAAACCCAACATTTGACCAAAGACATGATTCGGAGCTGATGCATATAATGCTATAAGTTCGGGGTGCCGCACTTGTGAAAGTGTTCGGACTTTTCACACCATATTGTGGGGTACGTAAGCCCCTGGTGTATTGGCCGTACCAAAGTGTACAGTTGCAAACACATATATATAACAAGAATGCAATAATAGTCGTAATGTTATGCATTGTTTATTCAAAAAGGTGCGTTGAAGCAGAATGATACAGATGGTGCGATAAGCAAAGAGTAGGGCTATTTCCCTTCCAAGGGCAAGCTGAGGAATAGTATTAAATCAAATATTTCGCTCGTTATTGTAATCCACCTGGGAATGTCGTGGTGTGACGTAGCTTTCTGCCTCCTTGGTTGCTGCATCATGTGTTCGGCAATAGTGCTGCCGGACAGGGTTTCCAGAGATTAAGGTCCTGAAAAAGAGAAAAATAACCAAATGGGAAGTCCCTAGTGCGGTTTAAGCCGCGTCTTGGGGCGTTCCGCAATGTGCCCCCTCCCCACCTGTGCCCATGGTATTTTTAATGCGTAATTATGTACGTGTGGCACGAGTTTTGCCGTTTGGCTGAGACTGGGGTGGGGGCCGCATTGCTACGCGAGCTCAGATCACGCCAGGCGGTCGAGTTGCCGATTGCTCCGAGCGCACTTGAAGGTGTCCGGGTCTTGAAACGCCGAACTGGTGGTTTGCCTTGAGAGGCTGCTTTGCGCTTCTGCTGCGAGGACCGCGGTGTGCTCCTCTGTTCGGAGAGAGCGCTCTTTGTTTCCATTGACTGTAATAACCCCGCGAGGCCCAGGCATCTTGAGCTTGAGGTATGCATAATGTGGTATCGCATTGAATCTCGCAAATGCGGTTCGCCCGAGCAGTGCATGATAACCACTGCGGAACGGGACTATATCAAAGATTAACTCTTCGCTTCGGAAGTTATTCGGGGATCCGAAGACCACTTCCAGTGTAATTGAGCCTGTGCAATGGGCCCCTTCACCTGGAATGACGCCCTTAAAGGTCGTTTTTGTGGGTTTGATCCTTGAGGGATCTATACCCATTTTGCGCATTGTGTCCTGATAAAGCAGGTTCAGGCTGCTGCCGCCATCCATAAGGACTCGAGTGAGGTGAAATCCGTCAATGATTGGGTCCAGAACCAGTGCGGCGAATCCGCCATGACGGATACTAGTGGGATGGTCCCTGCGATTGAAAGTGATCAGATAGGAGGACCATGGGTTGAACTTTGGGGCGACTGGCTCCACCGCATATACGTCCCTGAGCACACGCTTCCGCTCCCTTTTGGGAATGTGGGTTGCGTATATCATGTTCACCGTCCGCACTTGTGGGGGAAACCTCTGTTGGAAATATGCTAAAGAGGCAATAATAAAATGGTTATTATTGTATTTCCTTGTTCATGATAATCGTTTATTATCCATGCTAGAATTGTATTGATAGGAAACTAAGATACATGTGTGGATACATAGACAACACCGTGTCCCTAGTAAGCCTCTAGTTGACTAGCTCGTTGATCAATAGATGGTCACAGTTTCCTGACCATGGACATTGGATGTCGTTGATAACAGGATCACATCATTAGGAGAATGATGTGATGGACAAGACCCAATCCTAAGCCTAGCACAAGATCGTATAGTTTGTCTGCTAAAGCTTTTCTAATGTCAAGTATCATTTCCTTAGACCATGAGATTGTGCAACTCCCGGATACCGTAGGGTTTGCTTTGTGATGTGATATGGCCAAAAGGATGTGATGAATGATATATGTGATGTATGAGATTGATCATGTTCTTGTAATAGGAATCACAACTTGCATGACGATGAGTATGACAACCGGCAGGAGCCATAGGAGTTGTCTTAATTTATTTATGACCTATGTGTCAACATAAATGTCATGTAATTACTTTACTTTATTGCTAACCGTTAGCCATAGTAGTAGAAGTAATAGTTGACAAGGCAACTTCATGAAGACACAATGATGGAGATCATGATGATGGAGATCATGGTGTCATGCCGGTGACGAAGGTGATCATGCCGCACGTCGAAGATGGAGATCAAAGGCGCAAGATGATATTGGCCATATCATGTCACTTTATGATTTGCATGTGATGTTTGTCATGTTTTTACATCTTATTTGCTTAGAACGACGGTAGCATAAATAAGATGATCCCTCATTAAAATATCAAGGATTGTGTTCCCCCTAACTGTGCACCGTTGCTAAGGTCCGTTGTTCCGAAGCACCACGTGATGATCGGGTGTGATAGGTTCTAACGTTCGCATACAACGGGTGTAAGCCAGATTTACACACGCAATAAACTTAGGTTAACTTGACGAGCCTAGCATGTACAGACATGGCCTCAGAACACGGAAGACCGAAAGGTCGAACATGAGTCGTATAGTGGATACGATCAACATGAAGATGTTCACCGATGATGACTAGTCCGTCTCACGTGATGATCGGACACGGCCTAGTTGACTCGGATCATGTATCACTTAGATGACTAGAGGGATGTCCATCTAAGTGGGAGTTCATTGAATAATTTGATTAGATGAACTTAATTATCATGAACATTTTCAAAAGGTCTTTGCAAATTATGGCGTAGCTCACGCTTTGGTTCTACTGTTTTAGATATGTTCCTAGAGAAAATTTAGTTGAGAGTTGACAGTAGCAATTATGCGGACTGGGTCCGTGAACTGAGGATTGTCATCATTGCTGCATAGAAGGGCTATGTCCCTAATGCACCGCTCAGTGCGTTGAACCTCGAGCATCGTCTGTAGATGTTGGGAAACATTTGACATACACGTTTTGATGACTACGTGATAGTTCAGTGCGTAATACTAATGGTTTAGAATTGTGGCACCAAAGACGTTTTGAAACGTCGTAGAACATATGAGATGTTCCAAAGACTGAAATTGGGATTTCAGACTAATGCCCACGTTAAGAGGTATGAGACCTCTGACAAGTTTCTTAAGCCTGCAAACTAAGGGAGTAAAGCTAAATCGTTGAGCATGTGCTCAGATTGTCTGAGTACTACAATCGCTTGAATTGAGTGGGAGTTAATCTTCCAGATGAGATAGTGATAGTTCTCCATAGTCACTGCCACCAAGCTATTAGAGCTTAGTGATGAACTATAACATATCAGGGATAGACATGATGATCCTTGAGCAATTCGTGATGTTTGACACCGTGAAAGTAGAAATCAAGTAGGAGCATCAATTGTTGATGGTTAGTAAAACCACTAGTTTCAAGAAGGGCAAGGGAAAGAAGGGATACTTCATGAGACGGCAAATCAGTTACTGCTCTAGTGAAGAAACCCATGGTTGAACCAAACTCGAGACTAAAGTGCTTCTATAATGAGGGGAACGGTCACTGAAGCAGGACTACCCTAGAAACTTGGTAGATGAGAAGGCTGGCAAGGTCGACAGAAGTATTTTGGATATACGTCATATTATTGTGTACTTTACTAGTACTCCTAGTAGCACCAGGGTAATAAATACCGGTTCGGTTGCTAAGCATTAGTAACTCGAAATAAAAGGCTGCGGAGACTAGCTAAAGGTGAGATGACGATATGTGTTGGAAGTGTTACCAAGGTTGATGTGATAAAACATTGCATGCTCCCTCTACCATCGGGATTGGTGTTAAACCGAAATAATTGTTATTTGGTGTTTGCGTTGAACATAGACATGATTGGATTATGTTTATCGCCACACGGTTATTCATTTAAGGAGAATAATGGTTACTCTGTTTATTTGAATAATACCTTCAATGGTATTGCACCTAAAATGAATGGTTTATTGAATCTCGATCGTAGTGATACACATGTTCATGCCAAAAGATATAAGATAGTAATGATAGTACCACATACTTGTGGCACTGCCATTTGAGTCATGTTGGTATAAAACGCATGAAGAAGCTCCATGTTGATGGATCTTTGGACTCACTCATTTTTTGAAGATTGAGACATGCGAACCATGTCTATTGGTAGATATGCATGAAGAAACTCCATGCAGATGGATCGTTTGGACTCACTTGATTTTGAATCACTTGAGACATGCAAATCCACATGGGCAAGATGACTGAAAGGCCTCGTTTTCAGTAAGATGGAACAAGAAAGCGACTTGTTGGAAGTATTACATTTTGATGTGTGCAGTCCAATGAGTGCTGAGGCACGCAGTGGATATCGTTATGTTCTTACTTCACAGATGATTTGAGTAGATGTTGAGTATATTTACTTGATGAAACACAAGTCTGAATTATTGAAAGGTTTAAGTAATTTCAGAGTGAAGTTGAAGATCGTCGTAACAAGATGATAAAATGTCTATGATATGATCATAGAGATGAATATCTGAGTTACGAGTTTGGCACACAATTAAGACATTGTGGAAATTGTTTCACAACTAATACCGCCTGGACCACCATAGTGTGATGGTGTGTCCGGACATCATAACTGCACCCTATTGGATATGGTGCATACCATGATGTCTCTTCTGAAATTACCATTATCGTTTATGGGTTAGGCATTAGAGACAACCGCATTCACTTTAAATAGGGCACCACACAATTCCGTTGATACGACACCGTATGAACTATGGTTTATAAAAACCTAAGTTGTCGTTTCTTAAAAGTTTGGGGTTGTGATGCTTATGTGAAAAAGTTTCAGGCTGATAAGCTCGAACCCAAAGCGGATAAATGCATCTTCATAGAATACCCCAAAATAGTTGGGTATACCTCCTATTCCAGATCCGGAAGCAAAGTGATTGTTTCTAGAAACAGGTCCTGTCTCGAGGAAAAGTTTCTCTCGAAAGAATTGAGTAGAGGATGGTGGAGACTTGATGAGGTTATTGAACCGTCACTTCAACTAGTGTGTAGCAGGGCACAGGAAGTTGTTCCTGTGGCACCTACACCAATTGAAGTGGAAGCTTATGATAATGATCATGAAACTTCGGATCAAGTCACTACCAAACCTCATAGGTCGACAAGGATGTGTACTACTTCAGAGTGGTATGTAATCTTGTCTTGGAAATCATGTTGCTAGGCAACAACGAACCTACGAGATATGGAGAAGCGATGGTGGGCCCGGATTCCGACGAATGGCTCGAGGCCATAAAATTCGAGAGAGGATCCATGTATAAAACAAAGTATAGACTTTGAAAGAACTACTTGATGGTCGTAAGGTTGTTAAGTGCAGATGGATTTTTAAAGGAAGACAGACAATGATGGTAATGTCACCATTAAGAAAGCCCGACTTGTCATTAAAATGTTTCCCGACAAGTTCAAGGAGTTGACTACGATGAGACTTTCTCACTCGTAGCGATGCTAAGAGTATATTGGAATTATGTTAGCAGTTACTGCATTATTTATGAAATCTTGCAGATAGGATGTCAAAACATTGTTTCCTCGATGTTTTTCTTGAGGAAAGGTTGTATGTGATACATCTAGAAGGTTTTGTCAATCCTGAAAGATGCTAACAAGTATATAAAGCTCCAGCAACCCTTCTAAGGACTGGAGTAAGCATCTCGGAGTTGGAATGTATGCTTTGATGAGATGATCAAAGATTTTGGGTTTATACAAAGTTTATGAGAAACTTGTATTTCCAAAGAAGTGAGTGGGAGCACTATAGAATTTTTGATGAGTATATGTTGTTAACATATTGTTGATCAGAAATGATGTAGAGTTTCTGGAAAGCATATAGGGTTATTTGAAAATTGTTTTTCAATGGAAAACCTGGATTAAGCTACTTGAACATTGAGCATCAAGATCTATAAGGATAGATCAAAATCGCTTAATAGTACTTTCAAACGAACACATACCATGACAAAATTTTGAAGGAGTTCAAAAATAGATCGGCAAAGAAGGAGTTCTTGGATGTGTTATAAGGTATGAGTATTGAGTAAAACTCAAGACATGACCAGAGAGAAAGGACGAAGGTCGTCGCCTATGCTTTAGACGTAGGCTCCAAAGTATGCTATGTTGTGTACCGCACCTGAAGTGTGCCAAGCCATGAGTCAGTCAAGGGGTACAAGAGTGATCCAGGAATGGACCACATGACAGCGGTCGAACTTATCCTTAGTAACTAGTGGACTAAGGAATGTTCTCGATTATGGAGGTGGTAAGAGTTCGTCGTAAAGGGTTACGTTGATGCAAACTTTCACACTAATCCGGATGAATCTGAGTAGTAAACCGGATTCGTATAGTAGAACAGTTATTTGGAATAGCTCCAAGTAGCGTGTGGTAGCTGCATCTACAAGATGACATAGAGATTTGTAAAGCACACATGGATCTGAAAGGTTCAGACCCATTGACTGATAAACCTCTCTCACAAGCAAGATATGAACATACCCCATGGGTGTTCGATTCATTACAATCACACAGTGATGTGAACTAGATTATTGACCTAGTGCAAGTGGGAGACTGTTGGAAATATGCCCTAGAGGCAATAATAAAATGGTTATTATTGTATTTCCTTGTTCATGATAATCGTTTATTATCCATGCTAGAATTGTATTGATAGGAAACTTAGATACATGTGTGGATACATAGACAACACCATGTCCCTAGTAAGCCTCTAGTTGACTAGCTCGTTGATCAATAGATGGTTATGGTTTCCTGACCATGGACATTGGATGTCGTTGATAACGGGATCACATCATTAGGAGAATGATGTGATGGACAAGACCCAATCCTAAGCCTAGCACAAGATCGTATAGTTTGTCTGCTAAAGCTTTTCTAATGTCAAGTATCATTTCCTTAGACCATGAGATTGTGCAACTCCCGGATACCGTAGGAATGCTTTGGGTGTACCAAATGTCACAACGTAACTGGGTGGCTATAAAGGTGCACTGCGGGTATCTCCGAAAGTGTCTGTTGGGTTGGCACAAATCGAGAATGCGATTTGTCACTTCATGTAACAGAGAGGTATCTCTGGGCCCACTCGGTAGGACATCATCATAATGTGCACAATGTGACCAAGGAGTTGATCACGGGATGATGTATTACGGAACGAGTAAAGAGACTTGTCGGTAACGAGATTGAACGAGGTATCAGGATACCGACGATCGAATCTCGGGCAAGTATCATACTGATAGACAAAGGGAATTGTATACGAGATTGATTGAATCCTTGACATCGTGGTTCATCTGATGAGATCATCATGGAACATGTGGGTGTAGGGTTTCGTAGTAATTTCAAAAAATTTCCTACGCTCACGCAAGATCATGGTGATGCATAGCAACGAGAGGAGAGAGTATGATCTACGTACCTTGTAGATCGACAACGGAAGCGTTTGGTTGATGTAGTCGTACGTCTCCACGGCCCGACCGATCAAGCACCGAAACCACGACACCTCCGAGTTCTAGCACACGTTCAGCTCGATGATGATCCCCGGACTCCGATCCAGCAAAGTGTCGGGGAAGAGTTCCGTCAGCACGACGGCGTGGTGACGATCTTGATGCACTACCGTCGCAGGGCTTCGCCTAAGCACCACTACAATATTATCGAGGACTATGGTGGCAGGGGGCGCCGCACACGGCTAAGAATAAGATCACGTGGATCAACTTGTGTCTCTCTGGGGTTCCCCTGCCTCCGTATATAAAGGACCAAGGGGGGTGCGGCCGACCTAGGAGAGGCACGCCAGGAGGAGTCCTACTCCCTCTGGGAGTAGGATTCGCCCCCCCCCCCCCCAATCCTAGTTGGAATAGGACTCGCGGAGGGGGGGGGAGAGAGGGGGGTCGGCCCCCTCTCCTTGTCCTATTCGGACCAAGGGAGGGGAGGGGCACGTGGCCCATCTTGGGCTGCCCCTTCTCTTTTCCACTAAGGCCCACTAAGGCCCATATAGCTCCCGGGGGGTTCCGGTAACCTCCCAGTACTCCGGTAAAATCCCGATTTCACCCGGAACACTTCCGATATCCAAACATAGGCTTCCAATATATCAATCTTTATGTCTCAACCATTTTGAAACTCCTCGTCATGTCCGTGATCACATCCGGGCTCCGAACAACCTTCGGTACATCAAAATGCATAAACTCATAATATAACTGTCATCGTAACCTTAAGCATGCGGACCCTACGGGTTCGAGAACAATGTAGACATGACCGAGACATGTCTCTGGTCAATAACCAATAGCGGAACCTAGATGCTCATATTGGCTCCTACATATTCTACGAAGATCTTTTATCGGTCAGACCGCATAACAACATACGTTGTTCCCTTTGTCATCGGTATGTTACTTGCCCGAGATTCGATCGTTGGTATCCTAGACCTAGTTCAATCTCGTTACCGGCAAGTCTCTTTACTCGTTCTGTAATACATCATCCCGCAACTAACTCATTAGATGCAATGCTTGCAAGGCTTAAGTGATGTGCATTACCGAGAGGGCCCAGAGATAGCTCTCCGACAATCAGAGTGACAAATCCTAATCTCGAAATACGCCAACCCAACAAGTACCTTTGGAGACACCTGTAGAGCTTCTTTATAATCACCCAGTTACGTTGTGACGTTTGGTAGCACACAAAGTGTTCCTCTGGCAAACGGGGGTTGCATAATCTCATAGTCATAGGAACATGTACAAGTCATGAAGAAAGCAATAGCATCATACTAAACGATCGGGTGCTAAGCTAATGGAATGGGTCATGTCAATCAGATCATTCAACTAATGATGTGATCTTGTTAATCAAATGACAACTCTTTGTTCATGGTTAGGAAACATAACCATCTTTGATTAACAAGCCAGTCTAGTAGAGGCATACTAGTGACACTCTGTTTGTCTATGTATTCACACATGTATTATGTTTCCGGTTAATACAATTCTAGCATGAATAATAAACTTTTATCATGATATAAGGAAATAAATAATAACTTTATTATTGCCTCTAGGGCATATTTCCTTCAGTCTCCCACTTGCACTAGAGTCAATAATCTAGTTTACACAGTAATGATTCTAACACCCATGGAGCCTTGGTGCTGATCGTGTTTTGCTCGTGGAAGAGGCTTAGTCAACGGGTCTGCAACATTCAGATCCGTATGTATCTTGCAAATCTCTATGTCTCCCACCTGGACTAAATCCCGGATGGAATTGAAGCGTCTCTTGATGTGCATGGTTCTCTTGTGAAATCTGGATTCCTTTGCCAAGGCAATTGCACCAGTATTGTCACAAAAGATTTTCATTGGACCCGATGCACTAGGTACGACACCTAGATCAGATATGAACTCCTTCATCCAGACTCCTTCATTTGCTGCTTCCGAAGCAGCTATGTATTCTGCTTCACACGTAGATCCCGCCACGACGCTTTGTTTAGAACTGCACCAACTGACAGCTCCACCGTTTAATGTAAACACGTATCCGGTTTGCGATTTAGAATCGTCCGGATCAGTGTCAAAGCTTGCATCAACGTAACCGTTTACGATGAGCTCTTTGTCACCTCCATATACGAGAAACATATCCTTAGTCCTTTTTAGGTACTTCAGGATGTTCTTGACGGCTGTCCAGTGATCCACTCCTGGATTACTTTGGTACCTCCCTGCTAGACTTATAGCAAGGCACACATCAGGTCTGGTACACAGCATTGCATACATGATAGAGCCTATGGCTGAAGCATAGGGAACATCTTTCATTTTCTCTCTATCTTCTGCAGTGGTCGGGCATTGAGTCCGACTCAACTTCACACCTTGTAACACAGGCAAGAACCCTTTCTTTGCTTGATCCATTTTGAACTTCTTCAAAATCTTGTCAAGGTATGTGCTTTGTGAAAGTCCAATTAAACGTCTCGATCTATCTCTATAGATCTTTATGCCTAATATGTAAGCAGCTTCACCGAGGTCTTTCATTGAAAAACTCTTATTCAAGTATCCCTTTATGCTATCCAGAAATTCTATATCATTTCCAATCAGTAATATGTCATCCACATGTAATATCAGAAATGCTACAGAGCTCCCACTCACTTTCTTGTAAATGCAGGCTTCTCCAAAAAGTCTGTATAAAACCAAATGCTTTGATCACACTATCAAAGCGTTTATTCCAACTCCGAGAGGCTTGCACCAGTCCATAAATGGATCGCTGGAGCTTACACACTTTGTTAGCTCCCTTTGGATCGACAAAACCTTCTGGTTGCATCATATACAACTCTTCTTCCAGAAATCCATTCAGGAATGCAGTTTTCACATCCATCTGCCAAATTTCATAATCATAAAATGCGGCTATTGCTAACATGATTCGGACAGACTTAAGCATCGCTACGGGTGAGAAGGTCTCATCGTAGTCAATCCCTTGAACTTGCTGAAACCCTTTTGCGACAAGTCAAGCTTTGTAGACAGTAATATTACCGTCGGCGTCAGTCTTCTTCTTGAAGATCCATTTATTCTCAATTGCTTGCCGATCATTGGGCAAGTCAACCAAAGTCCACACTTTGTTCTCATACATGGATCCCATCTCAGATTCCATGTCTTCAAGCCATTTTGCGGAATCTGGGCTCACCATCGCTTCTTCATAGTTCGTAGGTTCATCATGATCTAGTAGCATGACTTCCAGAACAGGATTACCGTACCACTCTGGTGCGGATCTTACTCTGGTTGATCTACGAGGTTCAGTAGTATCTTGTTCTGAAGTTTCATGATCATTATCATTAGCTTCCTCACTAATTGGTGTAGGTGTCACAGAAACAATTTTCTATGATGCACTACTTTTCGATAAGGGAGCAGGTACAGTTACCTCGCCAAGTTCTACTTTCCTCCCACTCACTTCTTTCGAGAGAAACTCCTTCTCTAGAAAGTTTCCGAACTTAGCAACAAAAGTCTTGCCTTCGGATCTATGATAGAAGGTGTATCCAATAGTCTCCTTTGGATATCCTATGAAGACACATTTCTCCGATTTGGGTTCGAGCTTATCAGGTTGAAGCTTTTTCACATAAGCATCGCAGCCCCAAACTTTCAGAAACGACAACTTTGGTTTCTTGCCAAACCATAGTTGATGAGGCGTCGTCTCAACGGATTTTGATGGTGCCCTATTTAGCGTGAATGCGGCCGTCTCCAAAGCATAACCCCAAAACGATAGCGGTAAATCAGTAAGAGACATCATAGATCGCACCATATCTAGTAAAGTACGATTACGACGTTCGGACACACCATTACGCTATGGTGTTCTGGGTGGCGTGAGTTGCGAAACTATTCCACATTGTTTCAAATGTATACCAAACTCGTAACTCAAATATTCTCCTCCACGATCAGATCGTAGAAACTTTATTTTCTTGTTACGATGATTTTCAACTTCACTCTGAAATTCTTTGAACTTTTCAAACATTTCAGACTTATGTTTCATTAAGTAGATATACCCATATCTGCTTAAGTCATCTGTGAAAGTGAGAAAATAACGATATCCGCCACGAGCCTCAATATTCATCGGACCACATACATCTGTATGTATGATTTCCAACAAATCTGTTGCTCTCTCCATAGTACCGGAGAACGGCGTTTTAGTCATCTTGCCCATGAGGCACGGTTCGCAAGTACCAAGTGATTCATAATCAAGTGGTTCCAAAAGTCCATCAATATGGAGTTTCTTCATGCGCTTTACACCGATATGACCTAAACGGTATGCCACAAATAAGTTGCACTATCATTATCAACTCTACATCTTTTGGCTTCAACATTATGAATATGTGTGTTACTACTATCGAGATTCAATAAGAATAGACCACTCTTCAAGGGTGCATGACCATAAAAGATATTACTCATATAAATAGAACAACCATTATTCTCTGATTTAAATGAATAACCGTCTTGCATCAAACAAGATCCAGATATAATGTTCATGCTTAACGCTGGCACCAAATAACAATTATTCAGGTCTAATATTAATCCCGAAGGTAGATGTAGAGGTAGCGTGTCGACCGCGATCACATCGACTTTGGAACCGTTTCCCACGCGCATCGTCACCTCGTCCTTAGCCAATCTTCGCTTAATCCGTAGTCCCTGTTTCGAGTTGCAAATATTAGCAACAGAACCAGTATCAAATACCCAGGTGCTACTGCGAGCATTAGTAGGGTACACATCAATAACATGTATATCACATATACCTTTGTTCACCTTGCCATCCTTCTTATCCGCCAAATACTTGGGGCAGTTCCGCTTCCAGTGACCAGTCTCCTTGCAGTAGAAGCACTCAGTTTCAGGCTTAGGTCCAGACTTGGGTTTCTTCTCTTGAGCAGCAACTTGCTTGCTGTTCTTCTTGAAGTTCCCTTTCTTCTTCCTTTTGCCCTTCTTCTTGAAACTAGTGGTCTTGTTGACCATCAACACTTGATGCTCCTTTTTGATTTCTACCTCCGCAGCTTTCAGCATTGCGAAGAGCTCGGGAATAGTCTTATTCATCCCTTGCATATTATAGTTCATCACGAAGCTCTTGTAGCTTGGTGGTAGTGATTGGAGAATTCTGTCAATGACGCAATCATCTGGAAGATTAACTCCCATTTGAATCAAGTGATTATTATACCCAGACATTTTGAGTATATGCTCACTAACAGAACTGTTCTCCTCCATCTTGCAGCTATAGAACTTATTGGAGACTTCATATCTCTCAATCCGGGCATTTGCTTGAAATATTAACTTCAACTCCTGGAACATCTCATATGCTCCATGACGTTCAAAACGTCGTTGAAGTCCCGGTTCTAAACCGTAAAGCATGGCACACTGAACTATCGAGTAGTCATCAGCTTTGCTCTGCCAGACGTTCACAACATCTGGTGTTGCTCCAGCAGCAGGCCTGGCACCCAGCGGTGCTTCCAGGACATAATTCTTCTGTGCAGCAATGAGGATAACCCTCAAGTTACGGACCCAGTCCGTGTAATTGCTACCATCATCTTTCAACTTTGCTTTCTCAAGGAACGCATTAAAATTTAACGGAACAACAGCACGGGCCATTTATCTACAATCATACATAAACAAGCAAGATATTATCAGGTACTAAGTTCATGATAAATTTAGGTTCAATTAATCATATTACTTAAAGAACTCCCACTTAGATAGACATCCCTCTAATCCTCTAAGTGATTACGTGATCCAAATCAACTAAACCATGTCCGATCATCACGTGAGATGGAGTAGTTTCATTGGTGAACATCACTATGTTGATCATATCTACTATATGATTCATGCTCGACCTTTCGGTCTCCGTGTCCCGAGGCCATATCTGTATATGCTTGGCTCGTCAAGTATAACCTGAGTATTCCATGTGTGCAACTGTTTTGCACCCGTTGTATTTGAACGTAGAGCCTATCACACCCGATCATCACGTGGTGTCTCAGCACGAAGAACTTTCGCAACGGTGCATACTCAGGGAGAACACTTCTTGATAATTTAGTGAGAGATCATCTTATAATGCTACCGTCAATCAAAGCAAGATAAGATGCATAAAAGATAAACATCACATGCAATCAATAAAAGTGATATGATATGGCCATCATCATCTTGTGCTTGTGATCTCCATCTCCGAAGCACCGTCATGATCACCATCGTCACCGGCGCGACACCTTGATCTCCATCGTAGCATCATTGTCGTCTTGCCAATCTTATGCTTCCACGACTATCGCTACCGCTTAGTGATAAAGTAAAGCATTACAGCGCGATTGCATTGCATACAATAAAGCGACAACCATATGGCTCCTGCCAGTTGCCGATAACTCGGTTACAAAACATGATCATCTCATACAATAAAATTTAGCATCATGTCTTGACCATATCACATCACAACATGCCCTGCAAAAACAAGTTAGACGTCCTCTACTTTGTTGTTGCATGTTTTACGTGGCTGCTACGGGCTTAAGCAAGAACCAATCTTACGTACGCATAAAAAACCACAACGATAGTTTGTCAAGTTGGTGATATTTTAACCTTCGCAAGGACCGTGCGTAGCCACACTCAGTTCAACTAAAGTTGGAGAAACTGTCACCCGCAAGCCACCTATGTGCAAAGCATGTCGGGAGAACCGGTCTCGCGTAAGCGTACGCGTAATGTCGGTCCGGGCCGCTTCGTCCAACAATACCGCCGAACCAAAGTATGACATGCTGGTAAGCAGTATGACTTATATCGCCCACAACTAACTTGTGTTCTACTCGTGCATATAACATCAACATATAAAACCTAGGCTCGGATGCCACTGAAGGGTTTCGTAGTAATTTCAAAAAAATTCCTATGCTCACGCAAGATCATGGTGATGCATAGCAACAAGAGGGGAGAGTATGATCTACGTACCTTGTAGATCGACAACGGAAGCGTTTGGTTGATGTAGACGTACGTCTCCATGGCCCGACCGATCAAGCACCGAAACTACGACACCTCCGAGTTCTAGCACACGTTCAGCTCGATGACGATCCCCGGACTCCGATCCAGCAAAGTGTCGGGGAAGAGTTCCGTCAGCACGACGGCATGGTGATGATCTTGATGCACTACTGTCGCAGGGCTTCGCCTAAGCACCGCTACAATATTATCGAGGACTATGGTGGCAGGAGACGCCGCACACGGCTAAGAATATGATCACGTGGATCAACTTGTGTCTCTCTGGGGTTCCCCTGCCTCCGTATATAAAGTACCAAGGGGGGTGCGGCCGGCCTAGGAGAGGCGTGCCAGGAGGAGTCCTACTCCCTCTAGGAGTAGGATTCCCCCCCCCCCCAATCCTAGTTGGAATAGGACTCGCGGAGGGGGGAAAAGAGAGAGGGGGGCCGGCCCCCTCTCCTTGTCCTATTCGGACCAAGGGAGGGGAGGGGCGCGTGGCCCATCTTGGGCTGCCCCTTCTCTTTTCCACTAAGGCCCATATAGCTCCCGGGGGGTTCCGGTAACCTCCCGGTACTCCGGTAAAATCCCGATTTCACCCGGAACACTTCCGATATCCAAACATAGGCTTCCAATATATCAATCTTTATGTCTCGACCATTTCGAGACTCCTCGTCATGTCCGTGATCACATCCGGGACTCCGAACAACCTTCGGTACATCAAAATGCATAAACTCATAATATAACTGTCATCGTAACCTTAAGCGTGCGGACCCTACGGGTTCGAGAACAATGTAGACATGACCGAGACATGTCTCCGGTCAATAACCAATAGCGGAACCTGGATGCTCATATTGGCTCCTACATATTCTACGAAGATCTTTTATCGGTCAGACCGCATAACAACATACGTTGTTCCCTTTGTCATCGGTATCTTACTTGCCCGAGATTCGATCGTCGGTATCCTAGACCTAGTTCAATCTCGTTACCGGCAAGTCTCTTTACTCGTTCTGTAATACATCATCCCGCAACTAACTCATTAGATACAATGCTTGCAAGGCTTAAGTGATGTGCATTACCGAGAGGGCCCAGAGATACCTCTCCGACAATCGGAGTGACAAATCCTAATCTCGAAATACGCCAACCCAACAAGTACCTTTGGAGACACCTGTAGAGCTCCTTTATAATCACCCAGTTACGTTGTGATGTTTGGTAGCACACAAAGTGTTCCTCTGGCAAACAGGAGTTGCATAATCTCATAGTCATAGGAACATGTATTAGTCATGAAGAAAGCAATAGCATCATACCAAACGATCGGGCGCTAAGCTAATGGAATGGCTCATGTCAATCAGATCATTCAACTAATGATGTGATCCTGTTAATCAAATGAAAACTCTTTGTCCATGGTTAGGAAACATAACCATCTTTGATTAACAAGCCAGTCTAGTAGAGGCATACTAGTGACACTCTGTTTGTCTATGTATTCACACATGTATTATGTTTCCGGTTAATACAATTCGAGCATGAATAATAAACTTTTATCTGATATAAGGAAATAAATAATAACTTTATTATTGCCTCTAGGGCATATTTCCTTCAGTGGGAGCCAACATGGGTATCCAGATCCCTCTGTTGGTTATTGACCAGAGAGATGTCTCGGTCATGTCTGCATGATTCCCGAGCCCGTAGGGTCTACACACTTAAGGTTCGATGATGCTAGGGTTATAGGGAAAGTATGTACGCGGTTACCGAATGTTGTTCGGAGTCCCGGATGATATCCCGGATGTCACGAGGAGTTCCGAAATGGTCCGGAGGTAAAGATTTATATATAGGAAGTCCCGTTTTGGTCATCGGAAAAGTTTCGGGTGCAATCGGTAACGTACCGGGGCAGCAGGAAGGGTCCCGGGGGTCCACCAGGTGGGGCCACCAGCCCCAGAAGGCTGCGTGGGCCAAGTGTGGGAGGGGACCAGCCCCAGGTGGGCTGGTGCGCCCCCCACCAAGGCCCAAGGCGCGTGGAGAGTGGGAAGGGGGCAAACCCTAGGTCCAGATGGGCCTTAAGGCCCACCCTAGGGCGCCCCCTCTCTTCCCCCCCTTGGCCGCAACCCTAGATGGGTTTTGGGGATGCCGCCACCCCTAGGGAGGGAACCCTATATGGGGGCGCAGCCCCTCCCCTTCCCCTATATATACTTGAGGTATTGGGGGCTGCCCAACACATTTGATCTCCCTCTTGGCGCAACCCTACCTCTCTCCCTCCTCGTCTCTCGTAGTGGTTAGCGAAGCCCTACTGGAGTCCCGCGCTCCTCCATCATCACCACGCCGTCGTGCTGCTGCTGGACGGAGTCTTCCCCAACCTCTCCCTCTCTCTTTGTTGGATCAAGGCGCGGGAGACGTCACCGGGCTGTACGTGTGTTGAACGCGGAGGCGCCGTTGTTCAGCACTTAGATCGGAATCGACCGTGATCTGAATCGTTGCGTGTACGACACCATCAACCCCGTTCTCTTGAACGCTTCCGCTTAGCAATCTACAAGGGTATGTAGATGCACACCTCTCTCTTATTGCTAGTCTCTCCATAGATTGATCTTGGTGACACGTAGGAAATTTTTTGAATTTCTGCTACGATCCCCAACAGCCTCTTCTATCCTCCGGTGTGTGGCTGCCGGGGCTCCTCCTCGTCATCACTATGTGGCCCCTTGTCCTTGTTTTCGGCAATTAACTTGCCGGCCTGCTTGAACACCCAAAAATCCCTGTTGGTGTGATTAGCTGGCTTATCTGGGGTGCCGTGTATTTGACACGAGCGATCGAGTATACGGTCCAAGCTGGACGGGCCCGGCATACTTTGTTTGAATGGCTTTTTCCACTGACCGAGTTTAGAGCCTTTGAATCCGGCATTGACTTCCGTATCCTTGTTATTATCACTGTTAATGCGGTGCTTATGTTTGTTGGGACGTGACCTGCTATTGCCGTCCTTGGTATCCGAAGTACCATGGTTCTTTGATATGTTATTACTGCGAGCCAGCCAGCTGTCTTCTCCCGCACAAAAGCGGGTCATGAGTGTCGTGAGGGCTGCCATAGATTTCAGCTTTTCCTGACCAAGGTGCTGGGCTAGCCATTCGTCGCGGATGTTGTGTTTGAAAGCCGCTAGGGCCTCTGCATCCGGACAGTCGACGATTTGATTTTTCTTTGTTAGGAACCGAGTGCAGAATTGCCTGGCCGATTCTTCTGGCTGCTGAATTATGTGGCTCAAGTCATCGGCATCTGGTGGCCGCACATAAGTGCCCTGAAAGTTGTCGAGGAATGCGGCTTCCAGATCTTCCCAACAGTCGATGGACTCTGCTGGCAAGCTGTTAAGCCAATGTCGCGTCGGTCCCTTGAGCTTTAGTGGGAGGTATTTGATGGCGTCTAAGTCATCACCGCGGGCCATGTGGATGTGGAGGAGGAAATCCTCGATCCATACTGCGGGATCTGTTGTGCCGTCGTATGATTCAATATTTACAGGTTTGAAACCTTCTGGGATTTGATGATCCATTACTTCATCTGTGAAGCATAAGGGGTGTGCGGCGCCTCTGTATTGGGCTATATCGCGACGCAGCTCGAATGGGTCTTGCCCGCTGTGTTCGGCCCGGCCGGATTTACTTTTACTGTATCCGGCGTGACGTTTATCGTCTCGCATAGTGGCGCGCCCCCGTGATCCGTAGATCGATCTTGCATGCTTTGCTTTGTCCTCCAATATGTCTCGCAGGTCTGGCGTATCTCCCCATGCCTTTTTATTTGAATGGCGTCGGGGTGCGGGCTGAGTTTTTGGCTGGAATGCCTCTTTATCGCGGCCACGAGGTGGCCGATCAGCCGCATCATACGCTTCTTCCTCCAGTCGAGGTAGCAACCTGCATTTTGGGTAACTCTTGGAGGGGCGCTCGAGTTTATATTCCTCGGCCGTGAGGACTTCAGTCCATTTGTCAGCTAGCAGATCTTGATCAGCTTGAAGCTGCTGCTGCTTTTTCTTATGGCTATTTGCCGTGGCTATAAGCCGGCATTTGAAGTTCTCTTGTTTGACGGGATCCTCTGACACGACAAATTCGTCGTCGCCGAGGCTTGCCTCGTCTTCTGAGGGGGCATGTAATTATCATCCTCCTCCTCTCCATCTGCCACTCTCTCAGGAGGGCTGGCTCCTCCATCCTCCTGCTCTAAATCTTGCTGGAGGGGATTGTTGTTGTCTTCGGCACTATCCGGAGTATTATTATCTCTTGTGTTGGTATCACCACTTTTGCTTTGGCGGGACTTAGAGCGGCGCCGCGGACGTTGGCGCTTGGGTTGCTTCTTCACTACTAGGGAAAAGCCTCTACACAGAATCTTACCAGCAGCTCGCTTTAAAATCAGGCGCTGCTGCTAAGTAGCAGTAGCGCGGGTTTTTAACCCTCGCTACTACTAAGTTGATAGCAGTACCGCTGGTTTTTTACCCTCGCTACTACTAAGCGGTCTCTACCGTGCCCCCGGGACATGCCATAGTAGTAGCGTGGGTTTTTAACCCTCGCTACTACTAAGTTGATAGCAGTAGCGCTGGTTTTTACCCCTTGCTACTACTAAGCGGTCTCTACCGTGCCACTGGGCCATGCCATGGTAGTAGTGAGGGTTATAAACCCGCGCTACTACTAAGGTTTTACCCCTCGCTACTACTAAGAGGTCTCAACCGTGCCCCTCCGGGACATGCCATAGTACTAGCGAGGGGTAAAATCCCTCGCTACTACTAAAGGTCCCATTTTGAAACTCTACTCCCCCCCCTGTGGATCGCCTTTTCGGTTTTGTAAAAATCAAAAGAAAATGATAAAAACTTCAAAAATTAAAATCCTTCAAGATGTAGTTATGTTACTACATCTACTAGTTAGGAAAATTTAAAAACTTAAATTTGGACATGTTTTGCAAAAAGTGTAGGGAAAATGTAAAACGGCTATAACTTTTGCATACGATGTTAGAAAAAAAGTATAATATATCAAAATGTTTCAAAAATTAAAATCCTTCGAGATGTAGTTATGTTACTACACCTACTAGTTAGGAAAATTTAAAAACTTAAATTTGGACATGTTTTGCAAAAAGTGTAGGGAAAATGTAAAACGGCTATAACTTTTGCATACGATGTCAGAAAAAAACATATAATATATCAAAATGTTCAGCACGAAAATCCGCATACGATGGAGACCGCCTACGACCTGTTTGCAAATTTTTAGAATCCTCAAATTCTAAAAGGAAAAAAAGTTATGCTCAAATTTCAGTTTTTTTTTAATTTTGGTCAAATCTGGTCAAATTGTGGTCAAACTACTTATTCAAGAAGTATTAATGTTACTAAATAATTATTCAAGAATATTAGTGTTACTAAATAATTATTTCAGTTTTTTGGAATTTTGGTCAAATCTGGTCAAACTGTGGTCAAACTTTGGTCAAAATGTGGTCAAACTCCTTATTCAAGAAATATTAGTGTTACTAAATAATTATTGTTTTTTAGAACAATAGTTTTAAACTCAAACAACAAAATGTGTGACTTCATGCTCAAGCTAAACTCCCGAGGGTTAATAGGATTGACATCTTACTATTGTCAGGAAAACAACAAGTGCAGACTTGGAATCGAGGGAGAATAGAACCCGGAAGTTAAGCCTGCTCAGGCTGGAGTAGTGAGAGGATGGGTGACCGTCCGGAAAGTTAGATGATTTGGAATGATGAGGGGTGATTAGAGATTAAATTGAGCAGCGATGAGGGTGATTAGAGATTAGAGGTTAAAATAATTCAGAAATTTGAAAATTCGCGCAAAAAATTCGAAAAAAAATTCCGCGGGTCAGTGGTACCACGGGTTTTTACCCATGCTACTACTAACAGACGTAGTAGTAGCACGGGTGGCACCCGCGCTGCTGCTATACGTTAGCTGTAGCGCCTTATTAGTAGCGCCGGCCCCCGCGCTGCTAATAGGCCCAAAACCCGCGCTGCTGCTAGGCTTTTCCCTAGTAGTGCTTGGAGGGGTCATCCTCCGCTATCTCGTCGCCATTGCCTTCTTTGGGTGTATCCACCATGTATATATCGTATGATGAGGTGGCTGTCCAGTGCCCTGTGGGCAGTGGTTCCTCTTCGTCTCCCGCATCATCGTCCATACCGTAGATGTCTTCGGAGTCGAAGTCGAGCATGTCGGTTAAGTCATCGATAGTGGCTACTAAGTGGGTGGTGGGTGGGTCGCGAATTTCTTCGTCGTCCATATCCCAGTCCTGTTGGACATAGTTCGGCCAGGATCCTCCTGACAAGGAGAGAGACCTTAATGAGTTCAGTATGTCGCCAAAGGGCGAGTGCTGAAAAATATCTGCGGAGGTAAACTCCATGATCGACGCCCAATCGGATTCGATAGAAATGGGCGCAGGCGGCTTGGAGTCCGTGGCCGGAGAAGGATCCGGCAGTTTAACAACACGGCTCTCATGCAAGTTAAGGTCGATGTTTGGCTCGATCGCCGCTGAGGGTAAGGCCTCCGTGGCGGGGTCCATCCACCCATCCATGGATGGCGCAACTGGCTCCAAATTGAGGGTCGGAGCGGCTGCCTGTGTGATCTCCTGAACACTGTCCGATGGTAGAGCTAAATCGTACTCATCGTGACCACGTGACGCACAAGGCAGAGGCTCGAATCCGTCGAAGATCAAGTCTCCACGGATATCGGCCGTGTAGTTTAAGCTTCCAAACCTGACCTGGTGGCCAGGGGCGTAACTTTCAATCTGCTCCAGATGGCCAAGCGAATTGGCCCGCAGTGCAAAGCCGCCGAATACGAAGATCTGACCGGGGAGAAAAGTCTCACCCTGGACTGCATCGCTATCGATGATAGTAGGAGCCATCAAGCCTAATGGCAACGACACAGAGGAACTCTCAATGAAAGCACCAATGTCGGTGTCAAAACCGGCGGATCTCGGGTAGGGGGTCCCGAACTGTGCGTCTAAGGAGGATGGTAACAGAAGGCAGGGGACACTATGTTTTACCCAGGTTCGGGCCCTCTTGATGGAGGTAAAACCCTACGTCCTGCTTGATTAATATTGATGATATAGGTAGTACAAGAGTAGATCTACCACGAGATCAGAGAGGCTAAACCCTAGAAGCTAGCCTATGGTATGATTGTATGTTGTAGTTGTTGTGTCCTACGGACTAAAACCCTCCAGTTTATATAGACACTGGAGAGGGTTAGGGTTACACAAGGTCGGTTACAAAGGAGGAGATACACATATCCGTATTGCCTAGATTGCCTTCCACGCCATGTAGAGTCCCATCCGGACACGACACGAAGTCTTCAATCTTGTATCTTCATAGTCCAACAGTCCGGCCAAAGTATATAATCCGGCTGTCCGGAGACCCCCTAATCCGCCTTGTTTGACAGGAAGGGATTGTGGAGGTTTTGAGAGGAGAGGATTCTAGGGGATTTGGTGAATCCCCCTCTTCCACCCAATCCCCTTGAAACCTCAAATCCCCCTCCAGCCACACATCCCTCAAATCCCCCTCCATACAGAACACTGTTTGACAGGGAGGGATTGCCATATTGAATTAAAATGGTGTAAAACAGTTAAAAATCTAATCTTGCAACAGTTCTTCACATGAACAACATAATTTGCTTGACTTGGAACCAATATATCATCACATAATTGCGATGTCACATAACAGCAACATAATCTCTCACATCAGCATGACTTGGAACCAAAAATATCTCATAGGTTTTTGGCATTCACAAGTCCGAGGAAAGACATGCGTACATTTAAGCATGCTGAGAAAAGCATGCTGAGAATACATAAGCATGCTGAACTATTTATGCAGCATAGAGAAAAGCATCACTTGATGTCTGCAGTGATTGTTGGAAGAGAGTACATGACAGGAGCATAAATTCCAACCACATGACAACAGTAGTGCCGACCCAAAAGCAACAGAGGAGACGTCCCATTCTCCCTCTGCTTGTTCCACTTCTCAACCTGGTTCAGTGAGACCAGAAAAAAGCTGATGATACTGAAGAAAACAAGGTAATATTGCTACCATTAACAACAAAAGTTCCATCAATTTGCTTTCTTTTGAACCAAAGAGAGGCGATAGATATGGTGAATATATACTCGAGCAGGCACAGTGAATATATGTGTCTTAGAAAACAAGGAATTTTGAAAGTCTGTTCCCAATATCTAACTACCTACTACATACAGCGTACAATGGATTCATCGAGCAGCCAGGAGAAATCAAACCACGACAAGAGGCAAATAGCCTGGCCTGGCCTAATTAGGAGGTGAACTTGGTGACAGCCTTGGTGGCCTTGGATTTGGTGTGCTTGGCGAGCTCACCGGGGAGGACGAGGCAGTGGAAACCTAGGGTCAATGGTGAATTCAACGAAATCGTCAAAGGCAGAAGCACAAGGTTCAAAACAAAACAAAACAAAAAATCTCAACCAGATTGCAGAGTTAAAATTCAAACAACTGACATCTTCCAAAGTGAAAGCAAAGCACATTTGAAACTAATTATAATACGGCTGGACTTCTAAAATTCTTAGAATGTGTTAAAAGCTCGCAATGAAATATTGCCCTGGATGTATGAATGCATATTTCCTTGAATTCAAACAACTATTCAATGAAGTTTGCAATGTGGATTATTTCCTTGCTAGCTAGGGGCTTTGTGTATGTTTATTTACTAGTGTACTAGTTACATATGCAGAGTTCAAAACCCAACTAAATGTCCCTAGAGCCTAGAATGGTGACCATGGTGGGTGGAAAAGCGGTGAACCAGACCGAGAGGCATCTCTCAAACAACAATAACCCTAGACTAATGAGTAGAGGGGGGCACACAGAGGCACATACAGGGGGAAATGCCAGCTTCCCGGCCGGTATCGAGGAGGGTGCGGTCGGCGGCGGCGCGTCGAGGTACTTGTGGAAAATCCTCTGCATAGTATTGAACAGGATTGATCAGAACACAAGACAGCCATATTAAAGAGTCCAGATAGCACATAAAGATGAGATTGGCCACATCTAGAGGACTACGCTTGAACACATAACATGCATTGCACAGGAACGACTCGTGTGTGAGTCAATAAAATAACTGATAACTACAAACAAACTAAAAGCTGGGCAAAGTCTAACAAGAAAGTCTGTTTAATGATCCGAACTTGCATGTCATCATCGCAGGGGAACTGCCTATCAAGTGACAGCAAAAGGTCGATGCACATACAGCATCCACTGATTAACTACAAACAAAGGATGGCAGTGTGAACCAAGCTTGCTTAGATCCATGTTGATTCAACAACTTCAGAGATGTATCACATCTCTTTATCAACATACCTGACATCCAAATAACAATAATTTGCAACTACTTGCATATGGGATCGCCAAACAAAAACACACCAACCAGCATTGCATCCACTTCAAAAAAATCAGCTACTATTTCTAGTCGTTGCAATCAATATTCAGATAAATGGTGTTTGAATTTTGATACAGTATTATCAAATCAAAAGGTAGAAAATAAAAAGAAAATGCATGGCATGGCCTAAAGTGCCCCCATATCATGTACTTGGCATACTGCAGAAGTTTTAGAAATTACTAATACAAATTGTTTAAACCAAAGATATTAATTCACGTCATATGACAGTGATGTAACTGAGTATCGTAACGGATAGCAACTTCACCTCATATGACAATAATACCATAAAACCTGAACTTGGAAGAACAAATAGACAAAAATATGCCTCTGAAGCAGAAATGTACCTTCACAATTTTTCCACATCCACTGCACCGAGAATAAGTAGATTCAAGACTCAATAGACCCCTCTAGATGAATCTGTTCATAAGACAATATTTTGAAGGTCAGCAAAGTAATCTCCAAGTGACATACTCTACTGGGCTATCTAATCTGGTTCGTGTAACAATCGGTCATGAGCTAACTGCAGCTGTGACCATGAAAGGGCTTCTGTAACACACGGGCAGCCAAGATGTTGGAGATGGCTTCCGGAGGTGGAGGCACGGCGTCGATGAACCAAGGAGGCCGGAGGGTCAAGCAGGATTTGGGGGAGATGGTGACTTACCAGGCTAGCGATAAGATGGAGGTTGCAGCCATGGCGCAGGCGGGCGGCGCATCGAGGATGCTTCGGCCGACGGCGGTGGGCTAAGGAGGCTGCGGTCAACGGTGGTGGGCTAAGGAGGCCGCAGCTAGTGACAGCGCATCGAGGTGGCCGCAACTAGCGACAGCGCATCGAGGTGGCCGCAACTGGCGACGGCGCATCAAGGAGGCTCCCTGTTCTCGCTTGTTCTGCGCGGGTGCCCTCGAGGCTTGGTACCCGCGTGGATTGGAAGGGATCGATGGGGGATTCGAGAGGGTTTGGGCATGAAGCCTCGCGTACCAAACAGGCCGTCGGGGATTTTAGGGGTTTCTGGACCCCTCGAGGATTATTCTCTGAAATCCCCTCAAACCCTCGCGTACCAAACGAGGCCTCAGGGGGTGTACAGAAGAGTCAGGTTTCGATCCTGTGGAACTATGGGTTATGGGCCCACCCTATGGATTAAAAGTAGGAAGGGTGGTGACATTTTGCGTGATCATGTAAGCCAGGCATGTCAGAGGATTGCCTGTCATTTATGTCGGCAACAACATCGGTACCAAGGGCGAGGGACGAAGAGAACCATTTTCCTGCTTGTTGAACGAGGCGGACCATTAGGCAAAGTTCTTGTCCATCGGTGGCTACCAGAATGTCATCCACAATAGTAACACGGTCTTACTGACAGAGTTGTACACTGAGGTGTTTACATAACCAGTGAATTATTACTGCTTAGATCATATAGATCACAAGAAAGGTTAAACCAAACAACGGAAACGAAAATATGGTTGTCAGATTAAACAGAACAATGGAAAGGAAAATGTGTTTAAACACATATTTTAAGAGTATATCCTTCCCAAGGACAAGCAGAGTATGATATCCATGACCGGATATAATGTAGAAAACTCTTTAGGTAAGGTGAGAGAAATTTCATGACATTACCCATACAGTGGTGTTTGGGTAGTTGAGAAGGAAATGTTTAGCATTGGGCTTCAAATGTTCTTGTTGATAATCGAAGTACCAAAGACATGCTTCGAGATAGTATTGACATGGTCAATGGGTAAAGATCAGACTTTGGATACTCAAAGGACTCATCAGGAACAACATATAGAATAAGTCTTACGATTTCCTCATGGAAGAATGTTTAACCTTGCTAAATAGGAAACTGCCAACAATAGGTCCTCCGGCCATGTGTGCTAGGCATGACATCACCTTACCGATATATAAGGACCAATGTTATAACTCTTGGAAATATGTCCCAACCATCATATCTGACCGAGATTCAAATCTGATTGGTGTCAGGATACCTCGGAAATTTAACTAAGAAAGCGGGTTCCAAAACAAGAGTTCATCGTTAAATGAAGGAGAGGTGAGGAGGTAGCTGAGTGACTCAGCGACAATTCATTGAGATTTTCAAAAGGTGGATTTCCACACTTATGTGAACAAGGGGATAACATTTGTCGGATCAAATGATATAATGATGTATGCTCGAAGAAAACATACACAATTAAACATTGGCTGAAAAGTGCACCCGAAAATCTGGACTAGGTAGCACGATCAATGTAATGATGATTCAATAAGAAATAGACTTAGGCCCCGTTCGGAAGCTGTCTGGTTTCCCAAAATCGTCGGCTCCTACTCCGTATTCAGGCAACTAGCTTCTCGAAGGAGCAGCGAATCGTTCGGCTGGCTGCAACCGCTCCTACTCGCAAACATGGGCTGGTAACCCAGGAAACCAGCCTAAGGCCTGTTCAGGGTTCGACCACTACTTGGGCCAGGTTCTATTGGCCCAGTGCTCGGTTAGCGAGACGCGCGGTCGCTCGGGCATGTTTGCTTTGATCGAAACGGTATGCAAAATCACTTCGGGGTGGCATTGTAGCTGTAATATTGAGGAACTTCCACTTCTGATTTTTTCGAAGCTGGGTTGGTGCTGCTCCTCGTATCCGAAATTTTTGCACGGGAGGATTCACGTCTCCACGGAGCGGTCTTCTCGGAGCGGCAGCATTCGGGCTGACTTCTCGCAACAATTTTAGGAAGCTGGCTCACGGAGAGCTTCCGAACGGTCCCTTAGAATGAGGCTATCGACCATTAAGGTCAAAGCAATAGGGTTGCTAGAATTTTTGAATTTTACACATCACAGACCATTTGTTGGTATTCTGGTTAGAAACAACACGAGAAAGAATGGCGATGGTGGGAAGTATCACTATACCAAGAATTCTTAGGAGGTGGGGCAATCCTCACAGCATCCTTGGCATAAATGACAGTATTTCTTCAAGGTAGAACATAATACAAGCTGAATAGCAAGTTGCATCCATAACATGAACAGGTTGTGATGAGGGGAAGGTAAAGATGTTGCCGATGGTAATTCAAATTACCAAGGGACGAGGATGGCACTTATCATCATGAATTAGATTGATATACTGGGATTAGTCAAAATGTTGATGATGATCACGACAAATTATTGTCGAGAGGCTCCACGAAGAAGTAATTGAACAACGACTGCATCAAACAAAAGGACTAATGCAACGAAATATTATTGGAACCATAGATACGACACAAACTCGAAATCAAGCTTGTTGTTTGAGGTGAAACGATAAGACAAGGAAGATCGATGTAAGCTTAGCTCATCATCGAAAGTTGTGCTCTAGGAATAAGGACCATGTAGCACAGTTTAAGCTTTAACATGACGATGATGATGTAGCTAATCGGCTGGGAATGCCATCAGCGAGTACAACTCGCAGGTAGTAAGGATTACAAAGAGTAGTTGAACCGTAGGGAGGACTTGATTCAGTTATCGGTGTCTTTGAGTGTTTAATAACTCAAAACCCGGGGGAAATCCAAAATCGATGAGAAGCAATACTAGATGAAGACTCATAGGAAGCAACACAGTTCTTTGATATTCTCGAGATACTGGAGGATATACTCGAAGGAAGGTCAATATAGAGGTTGTAGAGATGTATTGATCTGCAGAAGACAAGTGTTATAACTTGTCGGAGAAATGGAATTTAAAGGAGAACATGGTCGGAACCATGATCGCAAAAGGCCGGATCCCAGATATAAGAACTTATACCGAGGGAATAATTAATTTAAGAGAGGCTTTAATGATAAGATCTACATCGTGTCCATGGGCATGAACACAAAGTTCAAGGTCGACTCCCACTTCTTCAATGCATAACCTTCCATTCACTTCTCATGTTTCAAAAATGACATTAGTTACTGAAAGTTTTACCTGGTGCAATACCAGCTAAGTATGACCCGTGAAATCTTTGGGGCTCACACAGATTAGGGAAGGTGTTGGTTCATCCCATCGGGGCATCTTAGGAACATATACCACAAACTTCATAGTAAACATCACCAACTCAAGAGTAGAGCATGGTTGGCCAAAACAGAGGATACGATTTACCAAGGGCATTATGTATCAGGGAAGGAACTTCTCGAGGTTTTTGTATACGAAGGACACTATCGGATGATATTTCAACAAAGGATCCGATGGTCCATATCGAAGCTAATGCGAGTATCGGCAAACAACCAGAGGGAGAAACAATGCAAATGCATTGGATTATAGAAGCAACTGGCTAATTCAAAGCTCACATGTAAAGGAATTATGATTTCCAAATCAAAGGATCAGAAGTAAACGCTCTGATTAAGGATGGATAAGTTGAGTGAGCATAGGGGTAAAATCGACAACAATTTGTTGGTCGAGATTCAGCCCATTTTTAGAATGATGTCTGGGCCGAAAGGATGAATTCTAGGATCTGATTGAGGATTGCGAGCATTCGCAACATTTTGAATCAACGGACTCAAAATGATAATGGCAAGGGATGCCAATATGATTACGAGACTTATGAGATTATCCATAATGCAAGCAAGAATTTCAAGAGCAAAAGTTTGCTAAGGATTTTCGGAAGGTCAAATAGTATTTCGAAGACTTTGGTGAAACACATGAACAACTGGGGAGAAACAAATTCTCGGAGTGTGTGAGGATTAATTTATAGGTGTATATAGGTGACAAGGAACTGCAAGGCAGTAGGCTCGAGGATTCTCGAAACAACAACGAGTATTTCGGGGTATCTTGTAATAACAAGAGCAATTGGGGACTAAGGTAAGAATGGCAAGTGCATGTAGTTATTTATAGGGTTTGACGGTGGAAGGGAATTGCAAACACAATGAGCACAAGCTCTCGGGATAACATCGGAGAGTATCTTCTGAATCTACTGGTGCAGCAGGCGATCATCTGTAATAAGAGGCTCTCCAGAAGGAAGTAATTACGAGAACCTAGAGTTAGAGTTAGCAAATTCGTTTAACCCGAGTAGAAGAGAGTTCAGAGTCCCATAGTAAGGATCGAGGAATAAAAGATCATAATACCACCCAAATGGTGACGTGGGCCCGTAAGGCACACAGCCATGTTAGTAAAAGTTTTGTAATGTCTAGACTCGACTTCGGCCAAGGAGTGTGGAAGGGGGATTCCTACAGGCTGTCGGCTCTGATACCAACTTGTGACGCCCCCGATTCAATCGTACACTAATCATACACGCAAACGTGTACGATCAAGATCAGGGACTCACGGGAAGATATCACAACACAACTCTACAAATAAAATAAGTCATACAAGCATCATATTACAAGCCAGGGGGCCTCTAGGGCTCGAATACAAGAGCTCGATCATAGACGAGTCAGCGGAAGCAACAATATCTGAGTACATACATAAGTAAACAAGTTTGCCTTAAGAAGGCTAGCACAAACTGGGATACAGATCGAAAGAGGCGCAGGCCTCCTACCTGGGATCCTCCTAAACTACTCCTGGTCGTCGTCAGCGGGCTGCACGTAGTAGTAGGCACCTCCCGAGTAGTAGTAGTCGTCATCGACGATGGCGTTTGGCTCCTGGGCTCCATCGTATGGTCGTAGCAATCGGGTATAGGAAGGGGAAAAGGGGGAGCAAAGCAACCATGAGTACTCATCCAAAGTACTCGCAAGCAAGGAGCTACACTACATATGTATGCAATGGTATCAAATGTAATAAGGGTATCATATGTGGACTGAACTGCAGAATGCCGGAATAAGGGGGGATAGCTACTCCTATCGAAGTCTACGCTTCTGGTAACCTCCATCTTGCAGCAGGAGAAGAGAGTAGATGGTAAGTTCACCAAGTAGCATCGCATAGCATAATCCTAACCGATGATCCTCCCCTCATCGCCCTGTGCCAGAGCGATCACCGGTTGTATCTGGCACTTGGAAGGGTGTGTTTTATTAAGTATTCGGTTCTAGTTGTCATAAGGTCAAGGTACAAGTCCAAGTCATCATGTTTCCGAAGATCACGGCTATTCGAATAAATTAACTTCCCTGCAGGGGTGCACCACATTTCCCAACACGCTCGACCCCCTTTGTCCGGACACACTTTTTGGGGTCATGCCCGGCCTCGGAAGATCAACACGTCGCAACCCTACCTAGGCACAACTGTTTAGTCTAATTAGGGTTTAATTAACTTAACTAATTGATTAGATTAATTAAACAGGATTAATTAACTTAATTAATAAATTAATTTAAGTACTTATATATTTACTAATTTTTTTTAAATTCTTTTTTATCTTTTTTTATTAATCATTCTGTGGTGGGGCCTGCTTGTCATAGGCCCCTGGGGGCCTAGCGGGCAGGCGGGTTACGGACGCAGGCGCTGCGGGCGTGGGTGCCTGAGCGTGGTCAGGCGCGACCCGGGCAACGGCTGTGGCGGCCGGCGATGGCGCGCAGCGAATGGGGCAGCAGCGGGCAGGGGACCTCGGCGGTCGGAGCAGGCGCGCGCTGGCCGGAGTGGGTGGGGGAAGCAGAGCGGCGGGCTGCGGTGGAGTATGGGCTTGCGAGCGAGAAGGTGGAGGGGCGCGCGGTCGAGCGCGTGCGCGGTAGAGGCGGGGCACGGCGCACGGCGAGTGAGCGGCGCACGGCTAGGGAGGCCCGACCGCGGTGAGCGCGGGGCCGGAGCGCAAGAAGTGGGCGCGGGTGCGGCTAGCAGCGAGGCTCGGCAGTGGGCGCTAGGTGTGCGGGACGGCGCGCGCATCGGCCGTCGGGCGCGGTGAGTGCGCATGCGCGGTAGAGGAGGTCGGGGCGACGGGCACGGCCAGACGACGTGGCGCGTGGCCAGGGCACGGAGACGGGGTTCGGCAGGGGGGCCAGGGCGGCGGCTGGATGGAGCGTGGGCGCGGTCGTGGAGTCGCCGGCAACGCCAGCAGCAGCAGAGGAGCGGGGGCGAGCGCCGGAAGCAGCGGCCGCCAGCGGAGCCGCGGGGAAGAGGTCGTGGCCATGAGCGCGTGCACGCGAGGGAGAGAGGAGGAGCTCACGGCGGGTTCGCAGGGTTCGGGGCAATTGGGCATGGGGAGGACGACGGCATCGGAGAGGGAGCAGGCCGACGATGTGGCGTTCCGGGCGGCGGCGTGGTCGACGTAGCGAGGGGGCGGCGGGGAA
>NC_041388.1:417617179-417638068 GCF_002162155.2 Triticum dicoccoides | reverse complement strand
GGACTGCCCTTTTGTTCTTTCTTTTTGTTTGTTTTGTTTTGTTTTGTTTTTTTGTTTTTATTCTTTTCCTTTTTCAATTTCTTCTCTATTTATTTTACCTTTACTGTTTTATAAAAATAAACACTAGTATCTAAATTTGTAATTATAAATATACTACTACCACCTTAATTTTTAACCCAAAATAAAATAGTTTAATATTTTATAAAATTCAATAGGCATTTATTTAATTGTTTTAACTATTGTTTTAATTACTTTATTGCATTTAAATATTTTATAAAAATGTGATTTCTTCACCCTAATCACCCATGCATTAACTGGCACATCCCGAACATTTTGGTTTTAATATTTGAAAAAAATTTGAGGTTCGCCTTTATTTTGAATTTGAATCATTTTCAAACTAACGTGAGATTAGCAACAGTAATCGAGGTGACGTGACATCATTAGCAGAGGTTACTGTAGCTTGATTATCCGGGCGTCACAGGAAGAGTGTCAACTTTAGGAAGTAATGATCCCACTATTTTGGAGGATGTTTAATCTTATTGTGACAGTTATGAAAGTGGATTTGGAGATGTCATGACTTTATTTAGTAATGATTCCACTATTTTGGAAGAGGTTTCAATTAATTATGATGAGAACAAAGTTACTACTTATGATGATTATTGTGATGATACTTATGCTATAAAAAGTAGAGATGATTATATTTATAAAACTTGTCATGATTATGATTACCCTTTTTCTGAACATTACTCCTTTAATGTGGAAACAATTTATAATATTCGAGTTTCTTATGATACTCCCACTATTCCGAATGAGAAGAATTTTGCTTGTGTGGAGAGTAACAAAACTTCTATGCTTATGGCTCATGAAAAGAATGCTTTATGTGATAATTATATTGTTGAATTCATTCATGATGCTACTGAAAATTATTATAAGGGTGAAATATATGCTTGTAGGAATTACAATAATATCAAGTTTCCTCTCTACATGTTGAAAATCTTGAAGCTATGCTTGTTTTGCCTTCCTATGCTAGTTGATTATTCTTCCCATAAGTTGTTTCCTCACAAAGTCCCTATGCATAGGAAGTGGGTTAGACTTAAATGTGCTAGTCATATTCTTCATGATGTTGTCTTTATGTTTCAATTCTTATCTTTTATGTGAGCATCATTGAAATCACCATGCCTAGCTAGGGGCGTTAAACGTTAGCGCTTGTTGGGAGGCAGCCCAATTTTTATTTTTGTTCCTTGCTTTTTGTTCCTGTTAGTAATAAATAATTCATCTAGTCTCTATTTAGATGTGGTTTTATGTTTTAATTAGTGTTTGTGCCAAGTAAAACCATTGGGAAGACTTGGGTGAAGTCTTTGCGATCTTGCTGTAAAAAACAAAAACTTTTGCGCTCACGAAATTAGTTGCCATTTTTTACTGGAGAGTGCAGTTATGTTGATTATTTTTGAAGATGATTAATAGACAAATTTCTCAGGTCCACCAATTTATTTCAGAATTTTTGGAGTGACATAAGTATTCGAAACCTCCAGATTGCTACAGATTGTTCTGTTTTTGACAGATTCTGTTTTCTTTGTATTGTTTGCTTATTTTGATGAATCTGTGAGTAGTATCGGAGGGTATGAACCATAGAGAAGTTGGAATACAGTAGATATTACACCAATATGAATTTAGAATGAGTTCACAACAGTACCTAAGTGGTGATTTATTTTCTTATACTAACAGAGCTTACGAGTTTTCTGTTAAGTTTTGTGTTATGAAGTTTTCAAGTTTTGGGTAACATTCGATGGACTATGGAATAAGGAGTGGAAAGAGCATAAGCGTGGGGATGCCCCGGAAGGCATCCCCTATTTCGTCTTCGTTCATTGGTAACTTTACTTGGAGCTATATTTTTATTCACCACATGATATGTGTTTTGCTTGGAGCATTATTTTATTTTGTTTTGTTTTGCTTGTTGTGTGAATAAAATACTAAGATCCGAAATTCTTAAATGTTAGAGAGTCTTCACATAGTTGCATAATTATTCAACTACTCATTATTCTTCACTTATATCTTTCGGAGTAGTTTGTCATTTGCTCTAGTGCTTCACTTATATCTTTTAGAGAACGACATTGGTTTTATTTTGAAGAAATAGATGAACTCTCATGCTTCACTTATATTATTTTGAGAGTCCTAAACAGCATGGTAATTTTCTTTGGTTATGAAACTAGTCCTAATATGATGGGCATCCAAGAGGAATATAATAAAAACTTTCATATAGAGTGCGTTGAATACTATGAGAAGTTTGATACTTGATGATTGTTTTGAGGCATGACGATGATGATATTAGAGTCATGCTAGTTAAGTATTTGTGAAATTGAGAAATACTTGTGTTGAGGTTTGCAAGTCCTGTAGCATGCACATATGGTAACCGTTGTATGACAAATTTGAAGCATGAGGTGTTTCTTTGATTGTCTTCCTTATAAGTGGCGGTCGGGGATGAGCTATGGTATTTTCCTAACAATATATCCCCCTAGGAGCATGCGCGTAATGCTGGGTTTTTGATGACTTGTAGATTTTTGCAATAAGTATATGAGTTCTTTATGACTAATGTTGAGTCCATGGATTATACACACTCTCACCCTTCCATCATTGCTAGCCTCTTCGGTACCGTGCATTGCCTTTTCTCACCTCAAGAGTTGGTGCAAACTTCGCCGGTGTATCCAAACCTCGTGATATGATACGCTCACTACACCACGGTTAAGTTTTGGTGACACATCAATCTGTTGGCATAGGGTACCTTTGCCGACAGATAATTTGCCGCTAACACATATGCTGACAGAAGATAAAATAGTCGGAGGACTTGTTGTGGGCAAAGGTATTGCCGACAGAAGTTTACTTGCCAACACTTTTTTGATCGGCATACACCCTACCTACGCCGACAAATGATATGTCAATGTACACCCTACATACGCCGACACATGGTTTGTCTGTTTACACCCTACCTATGCCGACAGATGGTAAGACAACATACACCCTACCTATGCCAACACTTGGTCTGTCCAAATAGGTCTTTAGCATTGCCGACACTTAGTCTATCTAAAAAGGTCTTTGACATTGCCAACACATAGTTTGTCTGGCTACGGGTGTAGTTCTGTCGACACTTTCTCCAATGGAATGTTTTTGCCAACATATAAATTGTTGGTGAGATGGTATACTACTAGAACTACAATTGGCTACTACTCTGATTCAAAGTTATACGATGTTCAACTCTTATCCACAAACAAGATCAAGAACACATATTGCACAATCATTGATCACAGATTCAAACTCAAGTCAATCTTGACAAAGCAAAGTTTGGCCATCTTGGCAAACATCCAGAAAACACAAGTCACATAAAAGGACCCTTATTTGATGGTCTAAAAGTGTTCGAACACTAAATGGTCCAAACACTTAAGTCACATCCACATGATTTCTACTCCATAACACTTGAACACCAAATGGTCCAGAACATACATAAGATTCATGATTACAATTAAGTTGGCTGGTCCAAAATACTCCAGTCAACCAAATGCTCCATAACACTCCAAAGTCATCACATCCATGAATACTAGGTGGCTGATTACCTAAAAATATTACACAAGAATTTGGTAGAAAGTGCAGTCAGCTCAAGTTCTTCGAAGCTCATAGGGAGATTGGCAGCCAAGAGAAGCACAAGAGTATTTATGACATATGCCCAGAACACACATAACATAGTTCTGCCATATGTGATGTAAAATATTTTTAAAATGCTGAAAGGAATCATCATGCAAACATATCTACATATACATAGAGTAAGCATTTCTCCATGGCAGGCATATCTACAAATTCTATTCAACCTCGTACATGCAAGAAACTGTAGTAGGATCAGCCAGTGTAAAGTTGTATTTGTTCTAATACGAAGTTAGCTTCAATATGGAGGCTATGGGTCAAATTCTCATATGTTCCAACTGAATGGGACTGCAAACATGTGATTGTTACTCGCGTGTACATATGAGGAATATGTGTGGGTGCCCCCTGACCATTTTATCTACTTCAAAGTTCGAAAATAATTGTGTTTGCACGTTATCTGATGAAGTAGAACTAATATGTACAACTTCAGATCAAAAAACTGTAGGATGTGCAGTTTAGTTTATGCCACTAGCCATCAACCCTGCACAAGCTAGCTACCATCGTTTTCATGAATGTGTTAGTATATACTTAGAAATTACAGAACTTAGAAATATTTTAGTAGCATACAATTGAGATGATACTCATGGCATTGTTGTTTAATGAATTAAACTGAACGAACTTTATTTGTACGCGCCGATTGATCTGGAGGCTAATGTGGTGCATCCACTTAGGTTGTGTGCACCATGCGATCAAGGTTTATTTCTCCTTTGCAAAAAAGAAATAGTTGGCATTTCTAAGTATACCTTCGTTTGATGGCATAAATCATAACTTCTATATCCAGTGCAATGATTTAATTAACTATTTGCAATATCTCATGGCTCAAAAGGACCTCAGAAAAGAAATTATGATCAAGTTGATCCTTTAATATAGTTAGTCCTACTATGATAATATGTGAAAACTGATGAAAAGGCTCCAGGAGAAACTCATTTTTATCAAACAATAACCTTTTGTCAAGATATAAACAGTAAACGATTATATAGATTTATTCCAAGACACTTTCAATTCTTTTTCAGTTTGGTTATATCAGCAAGTCAATAGAAACTAATGAAACTTGTAAACCCAAACAAATAGGGTATTATGAATTGAACACCAATAAATAATAGAGGATATTAAAGTTCCTAAATTAGTACATCACAACGGTAAAGTAAATGTTGTTATAAAAATAGTACCTTGCTTTCACGCACACTGTCATAGTAATGCTACAACTACATGTCACACAAACCTTTGTTACCTGTTGCCATTGGCATTGAAAATATATGACCAAATTGAAGTATTATTTAGAAGACCGCATATACATAGAGTAAACTAGAAAGAGGAAATTTTCATACAAGTAAAGAAAATCAAACAGCATGGTTTACAATTTATCATCCTTGAGATCAAACTTACAAATCTGAATTAGATGCATCATAATAATTGGAAATATTTATCACATCTGCCGATAACTGAAAAACTCGAACACATTACTCATTAAAGTTGTAGCTGCAAAACCAAAATGTCAAAAAGAATATTAACTCCTTCCCAAATTACTTGTTTTACATAGTGTTAGATTCATCGGTATCTAGACAAATCTAAGTCAAGTAATTCGGGACGGAGGGAGTACAAATTTTTTATTTAGACAGCTACTAAAAAGTAAGGATTATAGAAAGTTTGTTTATCAAAAGTTGTAGGACGACGCAAACCCCACTATACAGACTCACCGGTTAATAAAAGAAGATAGAGATACACACATTCATGCCTAGATGTGAAGCGCAACACAGCTGACTTGCAAGGAACACACCAATCAAGCTAGCTTCAGCCGTCAGGCCTGTCCGCAACCATATGGGAACAAAGAAAAAAGTGAAGATTCAATGATAAGCACCGCAGCCTATGGCGAACTACTAAGGGAAGAACAAAGTAAACGGGTCTGGATCTGTTATCTCACTGTGCGCAAGCGCTTGCATGTAATCCTTTCCCAAACACCATCGATCTGTTCTTTTTCCCTCCCAACAGACGCACGACGGACGCTGATGAAAAATTCATAGATTATCGCTACGTACGTACTGGTAGCGCACATGGAGAAGGCGGGTTCAGGTTATTTCCAATCAGACCATTTTATCCAAGGGCTACTAATCTGTCCACCATAATCTATGAATTTTATCCAAGGGCTACGAGAAAAGTGGTACTCTAGATTTATTACTAATTCTAGCGATATCATCTGTATAGCTGGTTACACATGCAATCTAGACCGACATTTCAGAAACTTGCAATCTTATAATTCAGAAATTTAAAGTAACCCATCCCTGTAGCCATCGATCTGACCAACAAATTAGAAACTGGAATAAAATAAGGTTGGATTGTGCACTTCTCAGTAGCACCACAGATCCAACAAGTAACCTTCATAATGCCAGAGCCTAATCTTAAACAAAGGGACTGACTAACTAAGCAGGGATCAGTTTAGGTTCAGACTAACAACATGTTCAATCACTCCAACGTAGCTACCAACAATACAGCTCACAGGTTGAAGCAAACTAGCAGGTCGATCTATGAGAGACACAGGATGTTGCTCGTGTTTGGAAGAACAATTGCGGATGCCATCATCGGCCCTTTACCTAGCAAAGACCAGTTCCTCTGGCCTGCGTACATGAAGGAAGGGGTAAGCACCGAACCGGCGAACCGACAGCTATTCTGAGGACGACCAGCGACCAGGCGTGTGGCACCTAGCACATGACGGGGAACGCACCTCGAAGGCCACCGGCTGCCCACCAATGAAACGGGCCTGCGGCTGATAGATCTGGACAAGGGGCTTTGCGGGAGAGAAAAGGGGCGGCGGCGGCCGAAGCAGGGGCCGGGGATGTGGAGCTCGAGGTCGGGGGATGTGGTCGAGGGCGGGGGTTAGGGCGGCGGGCGGACGGAGGGCGGCGGCCGAGCTATCATCGCCGGCGGCAGGGACGAGGGGTGTTGCGAGAGGGCGACGGTGGAGGGGATGTGGGGATGGAGCTGGTGTTATTTGGGTTTGGTCTCAGATTCGGGGATAACAGGCCAGTGTGGGTCAAATTTGGGCCGCGCGTAACCGATATTTCCCTCGTCGCACCTAAATCAGCCGCCAAAATTTTCAAGGTCTCGTTGATCTACAGCGACACTTAATCTGCTTCCATACACCCTACCTACACCGACATATTTGATGTCCCTAAGCGCATACCTACGCTGACAAAAAATCTGCCAGGGCCCACACATATACCGACAGATAAGATGTTGCTAAGTACTTGCCGACTGACACGTTGTCTCTACGTGACTGCTGACACATAGTTTGTTCACATTGTCGTACCTCTTCCGACACATGATCTGAGGACAAGCTTAAGAGCTACGCCGACAGATATCCTGTAGAGATTGGTGGACCTTTACCCACACAAGTGTGTCACTTAAGCTCTACCATGGTGTAGTGGCTCTGTCACACATAAACCTCCTTGTATCTTCCTCAAAACAGCCACCATATCTACCTATTATGGCATTTTCATAGTCATTCCGAGATATATTGACATGCAACTTTTCACCGTTCTGTTTATTATGACACGCATCATCATTGTCATATTGCCTTGCATGATCATGAAGTTGACATCGTATTTGTGGCAAAGCCACCATGCATAATTATCATACATCTCACTCTTGATTCATTGCTCATCCCGGTACACCGTCGGAGGCATTAATATAGAGTCATACTTTGTTCTAATATCGAGTTGTAATCTTTTAGTTGTAAATAAATAAAAGTGTGATGATCATCATTAATAGAGCATTGTCCCAAAAAACAAAAACAAAAGAAAGGCCAAAAAAGGAAAAAAAAGAAAGGCCAAATAAAAAAAGAAATAAAAGGGGAGAATGCTACTATCCTTTTTTCCCACACTTGTGCTTCAAAGTAGCACCATGATCTTCATGATAGAGAGTCTCTTATGTTGTCATTTTCATATACTAAGTGGGAATTTTTCATTATAGAACTTGGCTTGTATACCAACAATGGGCTTCCTCAAATGCCCTAGGTCTTCGTGAGCAAGCAAGTTGGATGCACACCCACTTAGTTTCTTTTTGTTGAGCTTTCATACATTTATAGCTCTAGTGCATCCGTTGCATGGCAATCCCTACTCCTCGCATTGACATCAATTGATGGGCATCTCCATAGCCCGTTGATTAGTCGCGTCAATGTGAGACTTTCTTTTTTTTTGTCTTCTCCACACAACCCCCATCATTATATTCTATTCCACCCATAGTGCTATGTCCATGGGTCACGCTCATGTATTGCGTGAAAGTTGAAAAAAGTTTGAGATTACTAAATTATGAAACAATTGCTTGGCTTGTCATCGGGGTTGTGCATGATGGGAGCATTTTTGTGTGATGAAAATGAAGCATAGACAAACTATATGATTTTGTAGAGATAAGCTTTCTTTGGCCATGTTATTTTGAGAAGACATGACTGCTTAGTTAGTATACTTGAAGTATTATTATCTTTATGTCAATATTAAATTTTTGTCTTGAATCTTATGGATCTGAATATTCTGGTCACAATAAAGAGGATTACATATAGCATTCCACATCAAAAATTCTGTTTTTATCATTTACCTACTCGAGGACGAACATGAATTAAGCTTGGGGATGCTTGATACGTCTCCAACGTATCTATAATTTTTTATTGTTCCGTGCTATTATATTATCCATCTAAGATGTTTAATATGCATTTATATGCTAGTTTATATGATTTTTGGGACTAACCTATTAACGTAGAGCCCAGCGCCAATTTCTGTTTTTCCTTGTTTTTGAGTATCGCGGAAAAGGAAAACCAAACGGAGTCCAATTGACCTGAAATTTCACGGAGATCATTTTTGGATCAGAAGAAGCCCACGGAGTACCGGAGATGAGCCAGAAGAGTTCCAAGGCCACCACGAGGGTGGGGGCGCGCCCTACCCCCTGGGCGTGCCCCCCAACCTCGTGGCCTCCTCGGGGACCCCCCCTGACTTGTTCCTGACTCCAACACCTCTTATATAACCCCAAACTTCCAGAAAGAAACCTAGATCAAGTGTTCCGCCATCGCAAGCCTCTGTAGCCACCGGAAACCAATCTAGACCCGTTCTGGCACCCTGCCGGAGGGGGAATCCCTTTCCGGTGGCCATCTTCATCATCCCGGTGCTTTCCATGACAAGGAGGGAGTAGTTCACCCTCGGGGCTGAGGGTATGTACCAGTAGCTATGTGTTTGATCTCTCTCTCTCTTGTGTTTTGATTCGGAACGATCTTGATGTATCGCGAGCTTTGCTATTATAGTTGGATCATATGATGTTTCTCCCCCTCTACTTTCTTGTGATGGATTGAGTTTTCCCTTTGAAGTTATCTTATCGGATTGAGTCTTTAAGGATTTGAGAACACTTGATGTATGTCTTGCATGTGCTTATCTGTGGTGACAATGGGATATCACGTGATGCACTTGATGTATGTTTTGGTGATCAACTTGCGAGTTCCGTGACCTCGTGAACTTATGCATAGGGGTTGGCACACGTTTTCGTCTTGACTCTCCGGTAGAAACTTTGGGGCACTCTTTGAAGTTCTTTGTGGTGGTTGAATAGATGAATCTGAGATTGTGTGATGCATATTGTATAATCATACCATGGATACTTGAGGTGACATTGGAGTATCTAGGTGACATTAGGGTTTTGGTTGATTTGTGTCTTAAGGTTTTATTCTAGTACGAACTCTAGGATAGATTGAACGGAAAGAATAGCTTTGTGTTATTTTACTACGGACTCTTGAATAGATCGATCAGAAAGGATAACTTTGAGGTGGTTTCATACCCTACAATAATCTCTTCGTTTGTTCTCCGCTATTAGTGACTTTGGAGTGACTCTTTGTTGCATGTTGAGGGATAGTTATATGATCCAATTATGTTATTATTGTTGACAGAACTTGCACTTGTGAAAGTATGAATCCTAGGCCTTGTTTCCTAGCATTGCAATACCATTTGTGCTTACTTTTATCATTAGTTACCTTGCTGTTTTTATATTTTCAGATTACAAAAACCTATATCTACTATCCATATTGCACTTGTATCACCATCTCTTCGCCGAACTAGTGCACCTATACAATTTACCATTGTATTGGGTGTGTTGGGGACACAAGAGACTCTTTGTTATTTGGTTGCGGGGTTGTTTGAGAGAGACCATCTTCATCCTACGCCTCCCACGGATTGATAAACCTTAGGTCATCCACTTGAGGAAAATTTGCTACTGTCCTACAAACCTCTGCACTTGGAGGCCCAACAACGTCTGCAAGAAGAAGGTTGCGTAGTAGACATCAGCGCCCCCTTTCCTTTTCCCTCTCCCTCTCCATCTCCCTTCCTTCTGCCCCCTTCCACCAAGTGGAATCCTACTTGGACTTGGAGTCCTAGTAGGACTCCTCTCTCTTGGCGCGCCCTACAGGGGCCAGCCGGCCTCCCCCTCTCCTCCTTTATATACAGGGGCAGGAGCACCCTAGAACACACAAGATCAATTGGCTTAGCCGTGTGCGGTGCCCCCCTCCACAGTTTACCACCTCTGTCATATTGTCGTAGTGCTTAGGTGAAGCCCTGCGCAGATCACATCATCAACACCGTCACCATGTCGTCGTGCTGACGGAACTCTCCCTCATCCTCAACTAGATCAAGAGCTTGAGGGACGTCATCGTGATGAGCGTGTGCTGAACACGAAGGTGCCGCATGTTTGGTACTTGGATCGGTTGGATCGTGAAGACGTTCGACTACATCAACCACGTTACTAAATGTTTCCACTTTCGGTCTACGAGGGTATGTGGACACACTCTCTCCTCTCGTTGCTATGCATCTCCTAGATAGATCTTGCGTGATCGTACGATTTTTTTTGAAATACTGCTTTCCTCAACACAAATGCAGAAAAGCACAAATCTATGACATTCGGTTCATTAACCCAAATATCATACATGAATCGACGGTTAAAAAAATGCCACCGAAACCGAGGACAACTTGCTACAACCGTTGCTCAAAAATCAAAGCAAAGATAAAATACTCTTTCCTTATAACTTCAAGTGAGTGTTACTGTCTTGTGCATATCCGGTTTCCCTTATTACTCGAGGTTATAGTAATGTAACTGATGAGTTATGCATGCATGCGCATATTCCACTATATACTCCTAGAGATTAAGCTTGAGCGGGGAGTAGTAGCCGTCATAGAATCGAGACGAAAAGATCCTGAGGACTATGTGGGCATGACTCAAGGACTGTGTGGACATGACTCAAATGCTCCATAAGTAAGTTCAATCGATCATTATCGCACCATATCGGCAACTTTGTTCATTTCCTGATATCAAGTAATTATTTTCTTTGTCTGACAGGGTTTGGAAAGAGTTCACCGTAACTTCTCCGGGCTGCCAAGCGAGCTGCGATTTACACACCTGAAAGTAAGTACTACTACCTAGTTCCGCGCATCTCCCATTGATTCTAGCTACTTTCATCAATACCATTTAGCATGCTTGCTTATCAGTTTGATTGACCTCTATTTCTCGTAAAGTGCTAGTGGCAGGAATCCGGGAATTATTTTTGTGGATACAATGTTTGCGAGTTCATCTACAACGCGACGACCTCTAATAAGCGGGGCTACTCTAGAAAACAATATGAAATGCGTAAGCAAAAAATATTCACAATTTTTTATTACCATCATTTGTGTTCAGTTTCATTCATATACATGTATTGACCCTATTCTTCAATTTAGATCTGGCAGATGCAGGATGAACTCCTACCACAAGATCGCATACGAGCAATTCAAGAGGAATTGGCGAGATTCTTTCTTGACCACGTCATCAATAAAGCCGGAGAATACCATGTGGAAATTGATATAGACATAAGATGTTAGGGATTGCAAGAGATCTTATATTGTATATATGTAGCTAGTAGCGTCGGATAGATATACGAAAACTTGTTGTTCGACAAATCTCTCAGAGAAAGAGAGGTGCACTCCTCTCTGTATATGTTCATGACGATCTTGTGTAATTAATGGTTCCTTCATTTGCTTACTAGCTAGCATGTCGAGTTCTCTTTATACGTATAGTAGCTAGCGTCGACGAAGCACGGGGATAAGAGATGTCACTTCTCTCTATTAGCTAGCTAACACAATATAAGAAACCCCTAAATTAACTCTCCAAAACCCCCTAACCCCCCACCCCTTTCAAAATAAAAATAAAAACCCCTGCTCCTGCCAGCTGCTGACGCGTGGATACCTTTTGGTCCCGGTTGATGTTACCAACCGGGACCAAAGGTGCTCCTGCCTGGGCATGTTTTCTACTAGTGTGACTTCCTCCCGTTTCATATCCACGAACCACGTCCGGACATAAAAGTAGACATATACCGAAGGAATTTGTGGATCGGCATTGGAGATGTCTTTACACAGCTTCGTGGGGTGGTTTATTCCCTCACATGCTTTGTTGTTGTTGGCTTTCTCTTTCTGCAAAGATTGCAGATTGATTCAAAAACAGAAAGCGAACCACGTACCCCCTCATGCCGCACATTGTTTTTACAGGGGTTATTTAGGCTCCTTTCAAACATTCTAAACATGGAAGATGCTACACCTACATAAATAGTTTTATGTGATTAACATAATGATGTGCGTAGCAGTTTTCTATTGGACAAATTAGGGGAGTGGGAGTGGGGGCCCACCCACTTGTAGTCAGAGGGGTGGAGAGGTTTGTTAGGAAGGTAACGTAGGAGGAGAATGTAAATCTACGTAGGTGTAGCATTATTGTTCTAAACATGCCCTCCCCCCCCCCCACACCTATTTTAATGGGGGTGGGCCCATGCATCTACTAATAACCAATTAGGAACTGCCATGACCCCATGTAATCCCCTCATCCCGTAACCCTCCTGTACGTGTAGCAAAGCTCTTGTTCAAAAGGCACCTTCTGGTCTTTCATATATAAAGCCCGAGAGAAAAGCTAGTGATTCACTCTTACTCCCGATCACAGCAGAAATAAACTTGTGGCCATCAAATATTCGAAGAACATCTCATCTCTAGTAACCTGCCTACCGAACACTCCAAACTGTTCAATTTCGTTAGGCTGGTCGTAATGGCGAGTATCATATACTAGTATAATGCATATGATACTAGTGTATGATACTACATCCGTAGTGCATAGTATCATAAGTTAGTATCATAGCTAACCTCGTTTATTATCATGCAAGATACATAGTAGCACATCATTTAATATGATACGGTATCATGATATGATACTCAACCCTCTCTTTCTTCATTTAATTCTATGTCACCTCATCAAATTTGCCTAGTTGACATGCATGATACTACCTATGATACTACCATTACGACCAGCCTTAGGAAGCAAACGTTGCATTCCATTCCGTTAATGATAATTGATTAATGGTTCTGTTGAAAGCACGCATCAATGTGACAAACTTCTGCCAAATTAGCATTTCAAAACAGTTGACCCTAAATAAAACATTGATGCATGCATGTATATATCCCTTCGCGTTTCAGATTCCCAGCATGATCGCGGACTTGGAGAACCCACCACAAGAGATCGCACGTAGTGGATGATCAGAACCCCAAGGGCCAAGGCGACCCATGCAGGATGCTGCTAGCCATTGGTCTCCCTGCCATCTAATTCAGAAACCCCTGGGCCCTCGCCGGGACCGTTCGGTTCCAATCCAACTGGACCCCAGTCCAGACGCTTCGCCACACACACTGCACGTAGCTCTGGCCTCGTTTTCTCTGGGGAAGTGAGACGGCGATGCCGATGGTGAAGCTGGTGACGATCCCCGTGGAGGCGAGGGAGGATGAGAAGGCGGTCAAGTGGCTGGGGCACTACTCGTCCGCGCAGAGCATCCTGGTCGTCGGCGACGGCGACCTCTCCTTCTTGCTGGCGCTCGCCACCGCCTTTGGCTCCGGGGAGAAACTCGTCGCCACGTCCTTCGACTCCTACGGTTCGACACACTTTCCGCTTTCTCCTGCATAAAAGGGTGATAATGATCGATGATTACTTGCGTGCCTTAATTTGTGAGTTGTGACTTGATCGTTGTATACTTATCTATTTTCTCGGCCGTTTGGCAATCATCTTGGGGACGGTACAGTTCATCTGATCAGCATGTACAGCAAAGCGGAATCAAACGTAGCGGAGATGAAGAAACGCACCATCTCATGTCTAGACGGTTCGACCGAATAGTCTTCAATTTTCCTCACGCCGGGTTCATAGGAAGGAGAATCAGGTGCATATGATCAAGTACGCATGCTCACTCTCTCGATACATAATAATATGGCCATCTTCTTCACTTGTCTATTTCTTTCCCATTATTTGTCTGGACACTTCGTATAGCTGAGATTCCCCTGTGTCGTTGCAGCGCCCATCGGCTGCTGGTGCAAAGGTTCTTCCGTCCCCTGGGCGAGATACACGTCAGCCACAAGACGGGGCAGCCATACGACAGATGGGAAATCGAGGGTCTCGCCCTTGAGTTTTCGCTTCTCAAGTTTGAGATGGTCGCCTTCCGTAAAGAGGATTACCCCGGGTACAACCAAAAGAGAGGCGACGGTGACAGGTGCGACGAGGAATTCCCTCTACGCAACGGCTGCACTTTCAAGTTCCAGCGCTGGCCTCGCTAAATTTCCCTCGCTGGCGCCGCCGTAAATTGGGCCTTTTACGAGCACCTTGTGACACTGCTTGACCGTCCTATCGCATGTACTGCGACCGACTTCCATGGACATGGTGTGCATGCTCATGAGACGTCGACCCATCACTGTGTAGATTACTACTCCTTGTAGACTTCCATGGAGTACGTATTTTATGAATTACTAGTACAAATGCCCGTGCGTTGCACCGGGCAAAAAAAGGCACAACCAGCTTCATGTGCCACTGTGCATCAGTTTTTATATCCAAATTTAATAAACATCTATAATAAGATTAAACATCAAAATATTAGTGCTCATCAGAAAAGGAAGGAGTGCTATAAAATATTATAGCAGGACACAACAGAGACTTTCTGACCCGACTTAACTTCTGCTGCAAGTTTCAGAAGGAGAACGGAGGAAAAAGGAGAAGGAGAAGGAGAGAAGCAGTAGTTTGGGCTCCATTTTCACAGCGCTGCCGAACGTCGGGGCGGGAGGAGTGCCGCCGGCGCCGAAGGTCGGGGTGGTTGGTGGGAACGCCTCGCTGGCGTGGCCTCCACTCCCCCACGACCTCTTCCTAGAAGTTGCACACATCGGCCACAACCATGCTAAACGGGGTACGCCTCCGACCTTGCGCTGCTCTGCTGGCGAGGTGGATGAACGCAACCGCGACCGAGCTCGCGCCCCCACCATCGAAACCTCAGATGTTCCCTTCGCTGTGTGTTGGCGCTCTCCTGCGTGCCGAGGGAAGACACCGGTGATGGGGCGTGATAGGCGACACGGCGAACGTTGTGGTGGGAGGTGCTCGCGGAGGAGATCGGCCAGAACAGGGGCTTGAACGCAGTGCAGAGCGCAGGGGCGCGTCGGAGGTTGGGGTGGGAGGCGTGAGGACAGGGTTGGGAGGTTGGGGCGCAAGAGCTCCGCTGGAGGTCGGTGGGAGGTGTGTGTGTGGGGGGGGGGGAAGCATTTTTTGAAGGGAGGGCGGCGATCGAGAGGTCAGGATAAGGAAGGGACCCGCGACTGATGTTTTTTTCTAACGAATCGTTATTTTACTTATATGTGGATTGCGGGTTTAATACCTAAAAGTGCAAGGACTGTTTTGCACGTACATCGTTGCAACGGGATGTGAATCAAGGCTCGGAGACATATGATCCTATATTCTTCCTTAGATAGCATGTCAAACTGCCTTTAGGATCCTATGCACATCAGATAGCATTGTTGGTCTTCATTTACAATTAATCAGGGGTGGCAAGGTCGAAGCTCGGGGATGTATGTGCTTTTGTACAGAGCAAGTGCATGTTGTTATGAATCAGGGGTGGCAAGGTCGACAAACTGGGTCACGGGAGACATGTTGATGATGACAATAACAATGGACCGATTGATAGTTGAGTTATTCAAAATGGTAGTTCGGAACATGAAACATGACATAGCACGCGCTAGATATATCATTGATTACTGTTTAGGCATCTGGATAGTGAAGATTGCTCACATATGTCAAACTATTGTTTTTATATAGTGGACACTAAGAAATTCACAACCTTACTAATAGGCATGTCAAGAGGAATTTAAACTTTTCTGTAAAGAAAAGCAGCAATATAATATTTTCATATTTCAAAGAAAGCTAAATTTCATCAGCTTGAAAGTGAGCGGCGTTTCTAGATTGAAGCTGAACCTAAAAGCTGCTCCAAGTCCTTTGTTCTACTCCGAGTTGTTAGTGGTAACTGCACACACATGCATAACTCATCAATTACATTACTATAACCTTGACTAATATATATATAAGGGAAACCGAATACGCACAAGACAGTAACACTCATTTGAAGTTGTAAGGAAAGAGTATTATATCTTTATTTTCATTTATTACCAACGATCGTAGCAAGTTGGCCTCGGTATCTGCGGCATGAAATTTAACCAGAGTTGCATCTATGAGATATGTGTTAATGAACCCAATATCACCGACTTGTCTTTTCTTCAATTCGGCGATTTTCAATCTGCATAATATAGTAAGGATGATTATAAATACATACAATGAAAGAGCTGAGCTATATAGAGAGACTTAATGACATAAATAGTACTACTTACAGACAGTAGCAGGTGACCGTTGTTTTATCGAGGGCCAATTGATTGAAAAACTGAAAGAACTCCTCAAATGGAACAGGCAACAATTCAATTCCAACGAGGTCATGCTCCTTTTTAACTTTCACATACAAAGTACTCCTCCCCCTAGAGTCTCTGCAGATTTTCAAGTACCAATCATGCAATCTTCGCATCATCGTTGATAGAGATCTTTCATCTTTGACGAGAGGCTTCCCGTACTCGTATCTTTGTATCTGCACCTCCATGGGTTCATAATGTACATCGTCGGGCAGGTAATCGGCAAGATTGCTATAATCGGGAACCATCCTCGGATCATTAGCGACGTTATCGCTAGGCACCTTGAGCGGGGGGCACGATTGCTTCGCTTGTTCGCCGAGCTGGGCAATTTGTTTCCCAGCTCGTCGTTCTTTCAGCCTTTGATCACTGACAGTACTTCCCGACTGCTCCGCTTCGGCAAATTTCTTTCCAATAATGCGCTCGTAGTTTCCTTTCGGCGGAGACTTGGGTGGTTTTGTCAGGGCAGCCAGAGTGCGCTTCGCTTTCACCGGATCTACCTTCTCCTCCGGAGGTGGATGTCTCTTTGCTTTCAACCCTTGAAACCAGTCATCCACTTCGGTTCGCGCGATCTCGGCGTTCTCCTCCGGGGTCCTCTCGTATGGTAACTTCTCTGGAGTCTTCAGAGAAGGACCGAATCTGTATGTCCTCCCGCCTCTGGCTGTACTGCTAGACGCCGGCCGAGCAGACGGAGCGGTTGTCTTCTTTACTTGCTTACGAGGTGGAGGAGAAGGACTACGATGCGCCGGAGCAGCCGGAGCGGCGGCAGGTCTCTTCCGCCCTTGCTGATGAGGCGGAGAAGGAGGAGGCTGGCTGCTCGGGCGCGTCGGCGCAGGCGGAGAAGGAGGCGGAGTGCCGCCACGCGCTGGAGAAGGAGCCGATCGAGTGCCCTGATCGTCACTCACCGGAGGAGGAGGCGGTGGAGGAGGCGGAGTGCCCTGACTCGCCGAAGGAGGAGGCGGTGGAGGAGGCGGAGTGCCCTGACTTGCCGGAGGAGGAGGAGGAGGCGGAGGCGTCCAGTTCGGAAGGTTGATGAGCTCCTTCCGCCATAGGCATGGAGTCTTCAGAGCAGACCCCAGCCTAGTCTCCCCTTCACCGGTAGGGTGGTCAAGCTGGAGGTCCTCAAATCTCTCCGTTATATCATCCACCATCACCCAAGCATATCCTTCTGGAATCGGCCGGTAGTGAAAAGTTGCGCCGGGTTCAGTAGGATAAACAGAGCCAACAGCCACCTTGACCTTCAAATTCATCCATTGCATCATAAGGTGGCAATTTTGAGACTCCGTGATAGCATCCACGGGATAGCTGGCAGGAGCCGTCAAGGCATGCTCCGGCTGAAGCAGTTCGGTGGAAGCCACGCTGCTTCTCCGCTGAGATGGCGGGGTAGCTTCGGGGGAAGCTTCGGCAGTACGTTTGCTGCGATTTGCTTCTCGTTCCTCTATCGCTTGTACCCTTGCTTGCAGCGCCTGCATTTGGGTCTGCTGCACTTTTTTCCTCCTCTCATGGGATTTGTAACCGCCTGTGTCCGGAAACCCAACCTTCCACGGAATGGAGCCTGGCGTGCCTCGTGTCCGTCCAGGGTGCTCAGGATTCCCGAGGGCCATTGTAAGCTCGTCGTTCTCTCTGTTTGGAAAGAACGTCCCTTGCTGCGCTGCTTCGATATACTGCTAAAGCTTCCTGACTGGTATGTCCATTTGATCGTTCGTCCAAATGCACTTCCCTGTTACAGGGTCCAAGGTTCCGCCAGCCCCGAAGAACCAAGTCCGGCAACAGTCTGGCCAGTTAATTGTCTCTGGTTCAATCCCTTTATCAACCATATCATTCTCAATCTTGGCCCACTTAGGTCGGGCTACGAGGTAGCCACCTGACCCCGTGCGATGGTGATGCTTCTTCTTCGCAGCATTTTGCTTGTTTGTCACCGACATCTTCTTACTCTTTTCTGATGTCTTGTGGGCCACAAATGCAGTCCAGTGATCTCTGATCTTCTCATATCTGCCCTTGAATTCTGGTGTCTCATTATTTTCGACAAACTTATTCAGCTCTTTCTTCCACCTCCTGAATAGTTCTGCCATCCTCTTAAGAGCAAAAGACTTGATTAATTGCTCTTTAACTGGCTTCTCTGGATTATCCTCTGGCGGTAGGGTGAAATTTGACTTCAGCTCAGCCCAAAGATCATTTTTCTGCATATCATTGACATAAGACACCTCAGGGTCTTCTGTAGCCGGCTTAAACCATTGCTGGATGCTGATCGGGATCTTGTCCCTAACCAGAACCCCGCACTGAGCAACAAATGCGTTCTTTGTTCGGATGGGTTCAATCGGTTGGCCGTCGGGCGCGATTGCTATGATCTCAAACCTTTCATACGAGCTCAACTTTTTCTTCGGGCCTTGTCTCTTTACTGAAGTTGTGCTCGATCCTGAGGGCTAGAAAAAAGAACAAAGACTTAATTAATATGTGTACATACCAAAACAATGAATGCATCAATTAGCTAGTCAGCACAGGCTTAACTAATATATATACCTAGCCGGACTCGGTTCGGTCACCGGAGCCGTCATCACGGTCTCCTTCTTGCACCGGCATTGGGTCACCAGAGCCGTCCTCATGTTCTTCTTCTTGCACCGGCATTAGGTCACCGTAGCCAGCTTCTTCACCCTCTCCTTCCAGACCATCGATGTCATTGAGAAACAACGAGACGGCATCACTTCCTTCTGCGATTATGTCCCTCAACAACGCTTCTTTTGCTTCGTCTCGGGCGGTGTCCATAGTTTCTACAAATATTTACAACATGGCAATTATTATTCAAACATGACAGATGGATATATTAGTGGCAAACGTAGAACTAGCTACCTAATCATAGTAAGGAATCATATATATTAATTAGTGGCCTCGACACTGCTTCTCTAGGGTTTGGGGTGGCCTCGACAATGCTTCAAGGGTTTGGGGTGGCCTCGAGAATGCTTCAAGGAGGGGGTAATATCGACCCCCCCCCCACATGTTGAAGCTATCGGGAGGGAGTATATCGACAACGACGACACTATATCTATGTCCCTCGACGACCCTTGTTCCCGATAAAAAAAAGAGGAAGAAGAAGAAAAAAAGAGGAGAAGAAAGAATAGAGGAGAAGAACTCCTCTATTCTTTCTCCTCCTCTTTTTTTTCTTCTTCCTCTTCCTTTTTTATCCTCTTCTTCCTCTCATGTTCGAGAGGATCGCCGAGGGGTCGGGAGGTTGCCTAGTGTCAAAGGATTCAACAAAACCATGTCTTCATCATTAGGCGAAAGTAACAGGTGCATGATGGTACGAAGCTCTCCAAAGTTATTTTGGAACGGAGTCCTAGATAGGATAATTCGCTTTTTGGTATAAAGTTCAGCAAGAACCTTCCAAATATCGTTATTTGGAAGGCCTTTGCTAAAATTCATACAAAAAGGCAAATTATCCTATCCGGGACACCATTCCAAAATAACTTTGGAGGACTTCGTCATGCCCTGGTTACTTCCGGCTAATGATGAAGCCATGGATTTCTTCAATACTTTGACACTAGGAAACCTCTCTCGACCCCTCGGCGATCCTCGACCCCTCGAACCCTCGATGACCCTGGAACCCTCGACCCTCGATCCCTCGACCCTATAGAACCCTCGAACCCTCGACCCTAAAACCCTCGACCCTTGACCCCTTAATGACCCTCGACCCTCTACCCTAGTTCCCGACCCTCGACCCCTCGGCGATCCTCGACACCCTCGTTCCCGATAAAAATTAAGAAGAAGAAGAAGAAGAAGAAGAAGAAAGAGGAGAAGAAGAAAGGAATAGCTAGAGGAGAAGATCGAAGAAAAAAAGAAGAAAAAAAAGAGGAGAAGAAGAAAGGAATAGTGGAGAAGAAGAGAAAATAGAATATTCTATTTTTTCTTCCTCTCCACTATTCCTTTCTTCTTCTCCTCTTCTTTTTCTTCTTTTTTCTTCTTCTTATTTATTTCTCCTTTTCTTTTCCTCTCCTCTTCTTCTTTCTTTCCTCTTCTTATTTTCTTCTTTCCTATCCTTCTTTTTCTTATAAATTTTAGCATATTCTAAATTTTCTTCTAACTTTCTATATATGAACAAAAAACTTTCTATGAACAAAAAACTTTCTATATATATATGAAAAAAAATTCTATGAACAAAAAAATTAAACTAACATACACATATACATTATACATTGTATATGAACATTATACATACACATATACATACACATATACATTATACATACACATATACATTATACAAAATTTTCTATGAACATATACATACACATAGGCACATACGTACATACACATATACATTATATATATGAACAAAAAATTAAACTTAAAAAAATGAAGGGCAGGGGCGGCACGCGGCGGCCGCGCAAGGCAGGGGCGGCGCGCGGCGGCAGCGAAGGGTAGGGGC
>NC_041388.1:417596002-417615996 GCF_002162155.2 Triticum dicoccoides | reverse complement strand
TTTTGTGATTAACTTTACTATAAAAATAGTTTTTTTCTTCTGTTTTTTGATTTGTTTTTTGCATTATTTATTTTCTTTTGTTTTTTGCTTTAACTTTTAATTCTGTTTGCTTTTAGGTTAGCAAAATTATAAACTTTCTGTTAGTGCCATTAGTTTTAGAAAAATTATAAACTTTCTGTTAGTGCCATTAGTTTTCAAATTTGAATAGTTAAAATTTGAATTCTTTGAAAATTTTTTGAATCACAAGTTTGTGATTAACTTACTAAAAATGAGAATAGATGCGCTTATAGAGAAAATTCAACCTAAATTCCTAGTAAATTTCTATGAATTTCAGAGAAATTCACTATGAATTTAGGTTAAACTTTTCTCTATTAGGGCATCTATTTTCACTTTGAGAGGAGCTCAACAAGGCAGAGAGGGAAGGGCTTATAAACCGGTGTGAGCCCCCTTCGGTTGGCGAGGTGGGACTAAACTCTGCCCGCAACAAGGACCAACCTTTTAGTCCCGGTTTGTGGCACAAACCGAGACTAATGGTCATGGGCCAGGGGCGAGGAGCAAAATTATAAACTTTCTGTTAGTGCCATTAGTTTTAGAAAGTTAAAAGTTGAAAGTTGGCATGGGCTAGGGACTAATGGTCATGGTATTATGAGGGCCAAACCATAAGACATGAAAGCATTTCAAATGAACTCTGAAAAAGTTGAAAGTTGGGATGGTATCATAATTTCACCCACATAGCATGTGCATGTACAAAACGGACAATGGTAGCATGTTCGTGTGTTACAAAGTTGGCATGGTATCATCATAATAGTTGCGGGAGAAAGTCTTCACTTTTTCTTCGCTTGTGTCATTTGCTTATTGTGCCGTAACCATGGATAATCTTCATTGTTTATCAGTATGCTTGGGTCAGCCTTGACATTGAAGGGAGGAATTTCATGAAACTTTTCATAATCTTCAGACATGTTTGTCTTGCCGTCCACTCCCAGGATGTCCCTTTTTCCTGAAAGAACTATGTGGCGCTTTGGCTCATCGTATGATGTATTCGCTTCCTTATCTTATCTTTTTCTCGGTTTGGTAGACATGTCCTTCATATAGATAACCTGTGCCACATCATTGGCTAGGACGAACGGTTCGTCAGTGTACCCAAGATTTTTCAGATCCACTGTTGTCATTCCGTACTGTGGGTCTACTTGTACCCCGCCGCCTAACAGATTGACCCATTTGCACTTAAACAAAGGGACCTTAAAATCAGGTCCGTAGTCAAGTTCCCATATGTCCACTATGTAACCATAATATGTGTCCTTTCCGCTCTCGGTTGCTGCATCAAAGCGGACACCGCTGTTTTGGTTGGTGCTCTTTTGATCTTGGGCGATCGTGTAAAATGTATTCCCATTTATCTCGTATCCTTTGTAAGTCAATACAGTCAAAGATGGTCCCCTGGACAACAAGTAAAACTCATCACAAACAGTGTTATCACCTCTGAGACGTGTTTCCAACCAACTGCTGAAAGTCCTGATGTGTTCACATGTAATCCAGTCGTCGCACTGCTCCGGGTGTTTGGAGCGCAGACTGTTCTTGTGTTCATCGACATACGGGGTCACCAAGGTAGAGTTCTGTACAACTGTGTAGTTTGCTTGAGACCAAGAATATCCGTCCCTGCATATTATTGAGTCTCTTCCAAGAGTGCCTTTTCCAGTCAGTCTCCCCTCATACCGTGATTTAGGGAGACCTATCTTCTTAAGGCCAGGAATAAAGTCAACACAAAACCCGATAACATCCTCTGTTTGATGGCCCATGGAGATGCTTCCTTCTGGCCTAGCGCGGTTACGGACATATTTCTTTAGGACTCCCATGAACCTCTCAAAGGGGAACATATTATGTAGAAATACGGGCCCCAGGATGACAATCTCGTCGACTAGATGAACTAGGACGTGCGTCATGATATTGAAGAAGGATGGTGGGAACACCAGCTCGAAACTGACAAGACATTGCGCCACATCACTCCTTAGCCTTGGTACGATTTCTGGATCGATCACCTTCTGAGAGATTGCATTGAGGAATGCACATAGCTTCACAATGACTAATCGAACGTTTTCCAGTAGAAGCCCCCTCAATGCAACCGGAAGCAGTTGCGTCATAATCACGTGGCAGTCATGAGACTTTAGGTTCTGAAACTTTTTCTCTGGCATATTTATTATTCCCTTTATATTCGACGAGAAGCCAGTCATGACCTTCATACTGAGCAGGCATTCAAAGAAGATTTCTTTCTCTTCTTTCGTAAGAGCGTAGCTGGCAGGACCTTTATACTGCTTCGGAGGCATGCCATCTTTTTCGTGCAAACGTTGCAGGTCCTCCCGTGCCTCAGGTGTATCTTTTGTCTTCCCATACACGCCCAAGAAGCCTAGCAGGTTCACACAAAGGTTCTTCATCACGTGCATCACGTCGATTGAGGAGCGGACCTCTAGGTCTTTCCAGTAGGGTAGGTCCCAAAATATAGATTTCTTCTTCCACATGGGTGCGTGTCCCTCAGCGTCATTCGGAACAGCTAGTCCATCGGGACCCTTTCCAAAGATTACGTAGTGTAAATCATTGACCATAGCAAGCACGTGATCACCGGTGCGCATGGCGGGCTTCTTCCGGTGATCTGCCTCGCCTTTGAAATGCTTGCCTTTCTTTCGACATTGATGGTTGGTCGAAAGAAATCGATGATGGCCCAGGTACACATTCTTCCTGCATTTGTCCAGGTATATACTTTCAGTGTCATCTAAACAGTGTGTGCATGCGTGGTATCCTTTGTTTGTCTGTCCTAAAAGGTTACTGAGAGCGGGCCAATCGTTGATGGTCATGAACAGCAACACCTTAAGGTTAAATTCCTCCTGTCTGTGCTCATCCCACGTACGTACACCGTTTCCATTCCACAGCTGTAAAAGTTCTTCAACTAATGGCCTTAGGTACACATCAATTTCGTTGTCGGGTTGCTTAGGGCATTGGATGAGAACTGGCATCATAATGAACTTCCGCTTCATGCACATCCAAGGAGGAAGGTTATACATACATAGAGTCACGGGCCAGGTGTTGTGATTGCTGCTCTGCTCCCCGAAAGGATTAATGCCATCCGTGCTTAAAGCAAACCATACATTCCTTGGGTCCTTTGCAAACTCATCCCAGTACTTTCTCTCGATTTTTCTCCACTATGACCCGTCAGCGGGTGCTCTCAACTTCCCATCTTTCTTTCGGTTCTCACTGTGCCATCGCATCAACTTGGCATGCTCTTCGTTTCTGAACAAACGTTTCAACCGTGGTATTATAGGAGCATACCACATCACCTTTGCAGGAACCCTCTTCCTGGGGGGCTCGCCATCAACATCACCAGGGTCATCTCGTCTGATCTTATACCGCAATGCACCGCATACCGGGCATGCGTTCAGATCCTTGTATGCACCACGGTAGAGGATGCAGTCATTAGGGCATGCATGTATCTTCTCCACCTCCAATCCTAGAGGGCATACGACCTTCTTTGCTGCATATGTACTGTCAGACAATTCATTATCCTTTGGAAGCTTCTTCTTCAATATTTTCAGTAGCTTCTCAAATCCTTTGTTAGCCACAGCATTCTCTGCCTTCCACTGCAGCAATTCCAGTATGGTACCGAGCTTTGTGTTGCCATCTTCGCAATTGGGGTATAACCCTTTTTTGTGATCCTCTAACATGCGATCGAACTTCAGCTTCTCCTTTTGACTTTCGCATTGCATCCTTGCATCGACAATGACCCAGCGGAGATCATCATCATCGGGCACATCGTCTGGTTCCTCTTGATCTTCAGCAGCTTCACCCATTGCAGCATCATTGGGCACATCGTCTGGTTCCTCTTGATCTTCACCCGCTCCCCCCGTTGCAGCATCACCGTATTCAGGGGGCACATAGTTGTCATCGTACTCTTCTTCTTCGCCGTCTTCCATCATAACCCCTATTTCTCCGTGCCTCGTCCAAACATTATAGTGTGGCATGAAACCCTTGTAAAGCAGGTGGGAGTGAAGGATTTTCCGGTTAGAGTAAGACCTCGTATTCCCACATTCAGTGCATGGACAACACATAAAACCATTTTGCTTGTTTGCCTCAGCCGCATCGAGAAACTCATGCACGCCCTTAATGTACTCGCGGGTGTGTCTGTCACCGTACATCCATTGCCGGTTCATCTGCGTGCATTATATATAATTAAGTGTCCAAATTAATAGAAGTTCATCATCACATTAAAACCAAAGTGCATACATAGTTCCCATCTAACAACATATAGCTCTCCAGAGCATCTAATTAATTAAACCATACATTGAAACTATGTAAAACATTTCAATGCGAAAACAAATGCGATCATAATTGCAACCAAGGTAACAATTGATCCAACGGCATAATGATACCAAGCCTCGGTATGAATGGCATATTTTCTAATCTTTCTAATCTTCAAGCGCATTGCATCCATCTTGATCTTGTGATCATCGACGACATCCGCAACATGCAACTCCAATATCATCTTCTCCTCCTCAATTTTTTTTTATTTTTTCATTCAACAAATTGTTTTCTTCTTCAACTAAATTTAACCTCTCGAAAATAGGGTCGGTTGGCATTTCCAATTCACATACATCCTACATAAATAAAATCTATGTCACGTTGGTCGGCATAATTTTCATAAACAATAAATGAACCAATAGTTATAAAGATAATATATATACCACATCCGAATCATAGACAGGACGAGGGCCGACGGGGGCGGATACCAAAACCATCGCACTATATAAGATGCAATAATAAAAGTAAGAAAATAATACAAGTATCTATGTAAACATACAAGTAAGAATATTTTTCCTTTCAAAAAGAAGATAAGAACAAGAGGCTCACCATGGTGGTGCCGGCGATGAGCTCGACGCGGGTGATCGACGGCGGTGAAGACGGGGACGGGGCGTGACGGACCGCTAAACCTAGACAAATATTATGGAAAATGGAGCTTGGAGGTCGAGCTTGGAGAGGAGAAAGCTTAAGTAGTGTGGCTCGGGAATTCCATCGAACACCTTGTGTGCATAGGAGGTGAGCTAGAGCACCACCAAGCCCTCTCCCCCTCGGCCAGAGAAAAACAGAGCACTAGGGTGCTCTGCTCGCGGGCGAGGGGTATATATAGGCACCTCATTGGTCCCGGTTGGTGACATGAGCCGGGACTAAAGGGGAGCCTTTGGTCCCGGTTCAAGCCACCCACCGGGACCAATGATGGTGGGCCAGGAGCGAGGCCCATTGGTCCCAGTTCATCCCACCCACCGGGACCAAAAGGTCCAGATGAACCGGGACCAATGGCCCACGTGGCCCGGCCGGCCCCTTGGGCTCACGAACTAGGACCAATGCCCACACTGGTCCCGGTTCTGGACTGAACCGAGACTAATGGGCTGACCCGGCCTGGACCAAAGCCCTGTTTTCTACTAGTGGCATGCTCCATCATTGTCATATTGCTAGCATGATCATGTAGTTGACATCGTATTTGTGGCAAAGCCACCATTCATAATTCTTTCATACATGTCACTCTTGATTCATTACATATCCTGGTACACCGCTGGAAGCATTCATATAGAGTCATATTTGTTCTAAGTATCGAGTTGTAATTGTTGAGTTGTAAGAAAAATAAAAGTGTGATGATCATCATTTTCTAGAGCATTGTCCCAAGTGAGGAAAGGATGATGGAGACTATGATTCCCCCATAAGTCGGGATGAGACTCCGGACGAAAAAATAGGCCATAAAAAAGGAGAAAAGGCCCAAATAAAAAAATGAGAGAAAAAGAGAGAAGGGACAATGTTACTATCCTTTTACCACACTTGTGCTTCAAAGTAGCACCATGATCTTCATGATAGAGAGTCTCTCGTTATGTCACTTTCATATACTAGTGGGAATGTTTCATTATAGAACTTGGCTTGTATATTCCAATGATGGGCTTCCTCAAATTGCCCTAGGTCTTCGTGAGCAAGCGAGTTGGATGCACACCCACTTAGTTTCTTTTGATGAGCTTTCAAATACTTATAGCTCTAGTGCATCCGTTGCATGGCAATCCCTACTCACTCACATTGATATCTATTGATGGGCCTCTCCATAGCCCGTTGATACGCCTAGTTGATGTGAGACTATCTTCCCCTCTTTTTGTCTTCTCCACAACCACCCTTCAATTCCACATAGTGTTATGTCCATGGCTCACGCTCATGTATTGCGTGAAGATTGAAAAAGTTTTGAAAAAGTTAGAGTATGAAACAATTGCTTGGCTTGTCATCGGGGTTGTGCATGATTTAAATACTTTGTGTGGTGAAGATAGAGCATAGCCAGACTATATGATTTTGTAGGGATAACTTTCTTTGGCCATGTTATTTTGAGAAGACATAATTACTGTATTAGTATGCTTGAAGTGTTATTATTCTTTATGTCAATATGAACTTTTGTCTTGAATCTTTCTAATCTGAATATCCATACCACAATTAAGAAATTTTGCATTGAAATTATGCCAAGTAGCACTCCACATCAAAAATTCTCTTTTTATCATTTACCTACTCGAGGACGAGAAGGAATTAAGCTTGGGGATGCCTGATACGTCTCCAACGTATCTATAATTTTTGATTGCTCCATGCTATATTATCTACTGTTTTGGACTATATTGGGCTTTATTTTCCACTTTTATATTATTTTTGGGACTAACCTATTAACCGTAGGCCCAGCCCAGAATTGCTGTTTTTTTTGCCTATTTCAGTGTTTCGAAGAAACAGAATATCAAACGGAGTCCAAACAGAAAAATCCTTTTTGGAACGTGATTTTATTCTCGGATAAGACCGAGGAGACTTGGACCCTACTCCAAGAAGTACCAGAGGCGGTCACGAGGGTAGGCCCCCCCTACAGGGCACGCCCCCTGCCTCGTGGGCCCCTCGGTGCTCCACCGACGTACTCCTTCCTCCTATATATACCCACGTACCCCCAAACGATCAGAATAGGAGCCAAAAACCTAATTCCACCACCACAACTTTCTGTATCCACGAGATCCCATCTTGGGGCCTGTTCCGGAGCTCCGCCGGAAGAGGGCCGTCATCACGTAGGGCTTCTACATCATCATAGCCCCTCCGATGAAGTGTGAGTAGTTTACCTCAGACCTTCGGGTCCATAGTTAGTAGCTAGATGGCTTCTTCTCTCTTTTTGGATCTCAATATAATGTTCTCCCCCTCTCTTGTGGAGATCTATTCGATGTAATCTTCTTCTTTTGCGGTGTGTTTGTTGAGACCGATGAATTGTGGGTTTATGATCAAGTCTATCTATGAACAATATTTGAATCTTCTCTGAATTCTTTTATGTATGATTGGTTATCTTTGCAAGTCTCTTCGAATTATCTATTTGGTTTGGCCAACTAGATTGGTAGTTCTTGCCATGGGAGAAGTGCTTAGCTTTGGGTTCGATCTTGCGGTGTTCTTTCCCAGTGACAGAAGGGGCAGAAAGACACGTACTGTATCGTTGCCATCGAGGATAACAAGATGGGGTTTATTTCATGTTGCATGAATTTATCTCTCTACATCATGTCATCTTGCTTAAAGCGTTACTCTGTTTTTAACTTAATACTCTAGATGCATGCTGGATAGCGGTCGATGAGTGGAGTAATAGTAGTAGATGCAGAATCGTTTCGATCTACTTGTCACGGACGTGATGCCTATATACATGATCATGCCTAGATATTCTCATAACTATGCTCAATTCTATCAATTGCTCAACAGTAATTTGTTCACCCATCGTAGAAAACTTATGCTCTTGAGAGAAGCCACTAGTGAAACCAATGGCCCCCGGGTCTATTCTCATCAATCTCCATCACTTTAATCTTATTTTGTTTTTACTTTGCCTTTTACTTTTCACTTTGCATCTTTATATCAAAAATACCAAAAATATTATCTATCGGATCTCACTTCCGTAAGTGACCGTGAAGGGATTGACAACCCCTAATCACGTTGGTTGCGTTGAGCTCTTTGTGTTGTATAGGTACGAGGGACTTGCGCGTGGCCTCCTACTGGATTGATACCTTGGTTCTCAAAAACTGAGGGAAATACTTACGCTACTCTGCTGCATCATCCCTGCCTCTTCGGGGAAAACCAACGCAAGCTCAAGATGTAGCACATACCTACCTATGCGGTATTTCAGTGTCGTTCTATGCAAATTTGTATGTGCCATCTCTAACTTTCAAAATAATTTCCTTTTTGTGTGCTCGTAGTGCTCATGAAACGGTAGGGGGTAGCTGATATTTTTCCATGCTAGATGTGTTATTCTCAAGATGAGTGTTTATTCACTTGTCATTGCACGAGAGTACGACAAAGGTATTAGGGATGCCCAGTCCCGAAATGAAAAGTGAATTTACTATATGTTGTCAAACAATAAATTCCTTGGAAAGTGTTGGTATGGACGGTACCCGTGGATACGGCTAGCCGTGGAATGTGAAAGAATGGTGGAAAAGGAATAAACTTTATTTTCTGTTTGGGAACGCCTATGATATATCTAGCACGGAAAGTATTGGGAACTACTCGATCGTTTTCTTTGACAGGAAAAACATGCCACCCAAAATGTTTTTATCTCTCTTTTTTTGCTTTGAGCCTTGGCACCTCTACAAATCCCTACTTCCCTCTATGAAGGGCCTATCTATTTACTTTTTGAAATTTTAATTTTTATTTGAGTCTCCATCTTCTCTTATAAAGCACCAACTAAGGGGCACTATGATCGTATTTGAGCATTGGATGTAGCTAATATGCGAGTGTGTTTCATGAATGGATCAATGATTGAGCATGATGGGCTAGGGATAACTTTTTTTATTGTTGATATTTTGAAACACATGGTTTCTTATTGATATTGTTTAGTATTGAATGTTCATGTCAAAACTAGACTATTGCTTTGAACTAGATAAAAGTCCAAATGTCCATACTACAAAAGAAAAGAATATGTGATGAATATGATAGGTAGCTTTCCACAACAAATATTCCATTTTCAATTACTACTTTATCATGACAAGTTTTATGAGAAAGAGTTGCCGTTATGATGCTAGGAAAAGTGATTGAAATTATCATTGATCAAACTCGTGCACTTTTCTAGCATTCACACTTCATAAATTATTTCTTTTATCATTTACCTACCCGAGAACGAGTAGGAATTAAGCACGGGGATGCTGATACGTCTCCAACGTATCTATAATTTATGAAGTATTCATGCCATGTTTACAACAATTTTATATGGTTTTGGTATGATTTGCATGGAGCTAACCCGGACTGGCGCTGTTTCCAGCAGAACTACTGTGGTGTTGTTTTTTGTACAGAAATGAAAGTTCTCCAAATAAGCTGAAATTTTTTGACGATTATTTTGGAACAAAAGAGACCGTCGAATCTTGATGGAAGGACCAGAAGGTGAAAGAGTAGGGCACAAGACACTGGGGCATGCCTAGGCCCTTGTCCCTGCCTGGCGGGTTGTGCTCACCTCGAGGCCCATCTTTCCGTGAAACCGACGCCAAAAAATCCTATAAATAGAGAAACCATCAGAAATAACCCTAGATCAAAAGTTCCACCGCCGCAAGGCTCTGTAGCCACCAAAAACCAATCTATACCCCGTTCTAGCACCCTGCCGGAGGGGGAATCATCACCGGTGGCCATCTTCATCATCCCGGCGGCTACCATGATGAGGAGGGAGTAGTCCACCCTCAGGGCTGATGGTTTGTACCAGTAGCTACGTGTTTAATCTGTCTCTCTCTCGTGTTCATGAGATATCACGATCTTGATGTATCGCGGGCTTTGTTAATATAGTCGGATCATATGGTGTTTTCCCCTCTCTTTGTTGTTGTGATGAATTGAGTTTTTCCCTTTGAGATTTTGTTGTTATTGGATTAAATACTTTTATGGATTTGAGAGCACTAGATATATGTCTTGCATATGAATACTCGTGGTGACAATGGGGTATCATATTGATTCACTTGATGTGTGTTTTGGAACTCAACTCGCGGATTCCCGAGGTGACATTGGGGTAATATATGCATAGGGGTTGATGCACGTTCTTTTCTTTGTTTCTCCGGTAGAAATCGGGCACTATTTGAGGTTCTTTGTGTTGGATTGCTACCTCTTTTAGCACTACGTTGGTTTTCCCCAAAGAGGAAGGGATGATGCAGCAAAGTAGCGTAAGTATTTCCCTTGAGAACCAAGGTATCAATCCAGTAGGAGGCTACGCGCGAGTCCCTCGTACCTACACAAAACAAATAAATCCTCGCAACCAACACAAATAGGGGTTGTCAATCCCTATAGGGCCACTTACGAGAGTGAGATCTGATAGATATGATAAGATAAGATTTTTGGTATTTTTATGATAAAGATGCAAAGTAAAATAAAGGCAAAGTAAATAGCAAAGTAAATAACTAAGTAGTAGGAGATTGATATGATAAAGATAGACCCGGGGGCCATAGGTTTCACTAGTGGCTTCTCTCGAGAGCATAAGTATTCTACGGTGGGTGAACAAATTACTGTTGAGCAATTGACAGAATTGAACATAGTTATGAGAATATCTATGTATGATCATGTATATAGGCATCACGTCCGAGACAAGTAGACCGACTCCTGCCTGCATCTACTACTATTACTCCACTCATCGACCGCTATCCAGCATGCATCTAGAGTATTAAGTTAAAAACAGAGTAACACCTTAAGCAAGATGACATGATGTAGAGGGATAGACTCATGCAATATGAAGAAAACCCCATCTTGTTATCCTCAATGGCAACAATACAATACGTGCCTTGCTGCCCTTACTGTCACCGGGAAAGGACACCGCAAGATTGAACCCAAAGCTAAGCACTTCTCCCATTGCAACAAAGATCAATCTAGTAGGCCAAATCAAACTAATAATTCGAAGAGACTTGCAAAGATAACCCATCATACATAAAAGAATTCAGAGAAGATTAAAATATTATTCATAGATAGACTTGATCATAAACCCACAATTCATCGGTCTCAACAAACACACCGCAAAAAGAAGATTACCTCGAATAGATCTCCACAAGAGAGGGGGAGAACATTGTATTGAGATCCACAAAGAGAGAAGAAGCCATCTAGCTACTAACTATGGACCCGTAGGTCTGAGGTAAACTACTCACACTTCATCGGAGGGGCTATGGTGTTGATGTAGAAGCCCTTCGTGATCGATGCCCCCTCCGGCGGAGCTCCGGAACAGGCCCCAAGATGGGATCTCGTGGATACAGAAAGTTACGGGGGTGGAATTAGGGTTTTGGCTCCGCATCTGATCATTTGGGGGTACGTGGGTATATATAGGAGGAAGAAGTACATCGGTGGAGCAACATGGGGCCCACGAGGGTGGAGGGCGCGCCCCTACCTCGTGGCCTCCTGTTAATTGTCTTGACATAGGGTCCAAGTCTCCTGAGTTGTATTCGGTGAGAAAATCACGTTCCCGAAGGTTTCATTCCGTTTGGACTCCGTTTGATATTCCTTTTCTTCGAAACCCTAAAACAGGCAAAAAAAACAACAATTCTGGGCTGGGCCTCTGGTAATAGGCTAGTCCCAAAAATAATATAAAAGTGGATAATAAAGCCCAATAATGTCCAAAATAATAGATAATATAGCATGGAGCAATCAAAAATTATAGATACGTTGGAGACGTATCAAGCATCCCCAAGCTTAATTCCTGCTCGTCCTCAAGTTGGTAAATGATAAAAATAGAATTTTTGATGCGGAGTGCTACTTGGCATAATTTTAATGTAATTCTTCTTAATTGTGGTATGAATATTCAGATCCGAAAGATTCAAGACAAAAGTTCATATTTGACATAAAAATGATAATATTTCAAGCATACTAATTAAGCAATTATGTCTTCTCAAAATAACATGGCCAAAGAAAGTTCATCCCTACAAAATCATATGGTTTAGTCATGTTTCATTTTCGTCACACAAGAATGCTATCATCATGCACAACCCCAATGACAAGCCAAGCAATTGTTTCATACTTTAGTAATCTCAAACCTATAAAATTTCACGCAATATATGAGCGCGAGCCATGGACATAGCACTATAGGTGGAATAGAATATAATGAGGGGGGTTATGTGGAGAAGACAAAAAGGGAGAAAGTCTCACATCAACGAGGCTAATCAATGGGCTATGGAGATGCCCACCGATTGATGTTAATGCAAGGAGTAGGGATTTCCATGCAATGGATGCACTAGAGCTATAAATGTATGAAAGCTCAACAAAAGAAACTAGTGGGTGTGCGTCCAACTTGCTTGCTCACGAAGACCTAGGGCACTTGAGGAGGCGCATTGTTGGAATATACAAGCCAAGTTATATAATGAAAAATTCCCACTAGTATATGAAAGTGATAACATGAGAGACTCTCTACTATGAAGATCATGGTGCTACTTTGAGGCACAAGTGTGGCAAAGGATAGTAACATTGTCCCTTCTCTCTTTTTCTCTCATTTTTTTTCTTTTGGGCCTTTTCTCTCTTTTTTATGGCCTTTCTCTTTTTTGGGGCCTTCTCTTTTTATGGCCTTTCCCTTTTTTTATATTCCTCACTTGCGACAATGCTCTAGAAAATGATGATCATCACACTTCTGTTTATTTACAACTCAATGATTACAACTTGATACTAGAACAAAAGATGACTCTATATGAATGCCTCCGGCGGTGTACCGGGATATGCAATGGACCAAGAGTGACATGTATGAAAGAATTATGAACGGTGGCTTTGCCACAAATACTATGTAAACTACATAACCATGCTAAGCAATATGACAATGATGAATGTGTCATGATGAATGGAATGATGGAAAGTTGCATGTCAATATATCTCGGAATGGCTATGGAAATGCCATAATAGGTAGGTATGGTGGCTATTTTGAGGAATATATAAGGAGGTTTATGTGTGAAAGAGCGTATCATATCACGGGGTTTGGATGCACCGGCGAAGTTTGCACCAACTCTCAATGTGAGAAAGGGCAATGCACGGTACCGAAGAGGCTAGCAAGGATGGAAGGGTGAGAGTGCGTATAATCCATGGACTCAACATTAGTCATAAAGAACTCACATACTTATTGCAAAAATCTACAAGTCATCAAAAACCTCGGTACTACGCGCATGCTCCTAGGGGGATAGATTGGTAGGAAAAGACCATCGCTCATCCCCGACCGCCACTCATAAGGAAGACAATCAAATAACACCTCATGTTTCAAATTTGTTGCATAACGTTTACCATACGTGCATGCTACGGGACTTGCAAACCTCAACACAAGTATTTCTCAATTTCACAACTACTCAACTAGCACGACTTTGATATTATTACCTCCATGTCTCAAAACAATCATCAAGCATCAAACTTCTCTTAGTATTCAACACACTCATAAGAAAGTTTTATTATCAATCTTGCATACTAAGCATATTATGATTTTAAGAAAATTACCATGCTATTAAGACTCTCAAAATAATCTAAGTGAAGCATGAGAGATCAATAGTTTCTATAAAATAAATCCACCACCGTGCTCTAAAAGATATAAGTGAAGCACTAGAGCAAAATTATATAACGCAAAAGATATAAGCGAAGCACATAGAGTATTCTAACAAATTCCAAATCATGTATGGCTCTATCAAAAAGTGTGTACATCAAGGATGATTGTAGTAAACTAACAAGCAAAGACTCAAATCATACAAGACGCTCCAAGTAAAACACATATCATGTGGTAAATAAAAATATAGCTCCAAGTAAAGTTACCGATAGAAGTACACGAAAGAGGGGATGCCTTCCGGGGCATCCCCAAGCTTTGGCTTTTAGATGTCCTTAGATTATCTTGGGGGTGCCATGGGCATCCCCAAGCTTAGGCTCTTGCCACTCCTTGTTCCATAATCCATCAAATCTTTACCCAAAACTTGAAAACTTCACAACACAAAACTTAAAGTAGAAAATCTCGTGAGCTCCGTTAGCGAAAGAAAACAAAAGACCACTTCAATGTACTGTAATGAACTAATTATTTATTTATATGGGTGTTATACCTACTGTATTCCAACTTCTCTATGGTTTATAAACTAATTTACTAGCCATAGATTCATCAAAATAAGCAAACAACACACGCAAAACAGAATCTGTCAAAAACAGAACAGTCTGTAGTAATCTGTAGATAGAGCAAGATCTGGAACCCCAAAAATTCTAAAATAAATTGCTGGACGTGAAGAATTTATCTATTAATCATCTGCAAAAAGAATTAACTAAATAGCGCTTTCCGAATAAAAATGACAGCAGTTCTCGTGAGCGCTAAAGTTTGTGTTTTTTACAGCAAGTTCAACAAGACTTTCTCCAAGTCTTCCCAACGGTTCTACTTGGCACAAACACTAATTAAACACAAAAAACACAACCAAAACAGAGGCTAAATAATTTATTTATTGAATAACAGCAAGGATAAATATTGGGTTGTTTCCCAACAAGCGCTTTTCTTTGAAGCCTTATAGCTAGGCATTGATAATTTTAATGATGCTCACATGAAAGACAAGAATTGAAGCACAAAAGGAGCATCATAAAGCATGTGACAAACACATCTAAGTCTAACATACTTCCTATGCGTAGGCCTCTTATAGGCAAACAAATTATCAAGGCAAGCAAAAACTAGCATATGCAAGGAAGCGGAAAGAAACAATAGCAATCTCAACATAACGAGAGGTAATTTAGTAACATGAAAATTTCTACCACCATATTTTCCTCTCTCATAATAATTACATGTAGGATCATAAGCAAATTCAATAAAATAGCTATCACATAAAATATTTTCAACACGATCCACATGCATGCAAAGTTGACACTCTTCCAAAATAGCGGGATTAACATTAACTAAAGTCATGACCTTTCCAAACCCACTTTTATCAAAAATTTCATAAGATTGAACATTCTCCAAATATGTGGGATCTAAAGTTGAAACTCTTCCAAACCCACTTTCAATAATATTGCAAACACTATTATCAATCTCATAATCATCATGGGGAGTAAATAAATTTTCAAGATCAAAAGAAGAATCACCCCAATCATGATCATTGCAACAAGTAGTAGACATAGCAAAACTAGCATCCCCAAGCTTAGGGTTTTGCATATTATTAGCACAATTTACATCAAGAGATTTAATAGTAAAATCATTGCAATCATTCTTTTCATTCAAGGAGCTATCGTGAATCACTTCATAAAGTAATTCATCACACTTTTCAGATTCACGAATTTCAAGCAAAACCTCATAAAGATAATCTAGTGCACAAAACTTACTAGCAATTGGTTCATCATAATTGGATCTCTTAAAAAGATTAGCAAGAGGATGAGGATCCATAGATCTTAGTGAGGGAGTCCTGGATTAGGGGGTGTTTGGGTAGCCGGACTATACCTTCAGCCGGACTCCAGGACTATGAAGATACAAGATTGAAGACTTCGTCCCGTGTCTGGATGGGACTTTCCTTGGCGTGGAAGGAAAGCTTGGCGATGCGGATATTCAAGATCTCCTACCATTGTAACCAACTCTGTGTAACCCTAACCCTATCCAGTGTCTATATAAACCGGAGGGTTGTAGTCCATAGGACATCAACTCCATATACAACAATCATACCATAGGCTAGCTTCTAGGGTTTAGCCTCCTTGATCTCGTGGTAGATCTACTCTTGTACTACCCATATCATCAATATTAATCAAGCAGGAGTAGGGTATTACCTCCATTGAGAGGGCCCGAACCTGGGTAAAAACATCGTGTCCCTTGTCTCCTGTTACCATCCGGCCTTGACGCACAGTTCGGGACCCCCTACCCGAGATCCGCCGGTTTTGACACCGACATTGGTGCTTTCATTGAGAGTTCCTCTGTGTTGTCGCCTTTAGGCCCGATGGCTCCTTTGATCATCAGCAACGATGCGGTCCAGGGTGAGACTTTTCTCCCCGGACAGATCTTCGTCTTTGACGGCTTCGCACTACGGGCCAATTCGCTTGGCGACCTGGAGCAGATCGAAAGCTACACCCCTGGCCATCAAGTCAGGTTTGGAAGCCTAAATTACATGGCAGACATCCGCGAAGATTTGATCTTCGACGGATTCGAGCCACAACCAAGTGTGCCGCACTATCTCGCGGGGCATGATCTAGCTCTGTCACCGAACAGTATCCCGGAGGCCGCAAACTCACCAGCTCTGACCCTTAATTCGGAGCCAGTTGTGTCAGTCGAGGATGAGCGGTTGCACGTCACCTCGGGGGCTGCCATCTCAAAGGCGATCGAGCCGAACACCGGCCCCACACTCCGCGTGACTCACGACTCCGAGGATCCGGACTCCTCTCCGGACTCCGAACCCCCCGCGCCCCTGCCAATTGAATCCAATTGGGCGCCAATAATAGAGTTCACCGCCGCAGACATCTTTCAGCACTCGCCTTTTGGCGACATCCTAAATTCTCTTAAGTCTCTCTCTTTATCAGGAGAGCCCTGGCCGGATTATGGTCAGCGAGGATGGGATACGGACGATAAAGAAGTTCAAAGCCCACCCACCACTCACTTTGTAGCTACTGTCGACGATTTAACCGACATGCTTGACTTCGGCTCCAAAGACATCGACTGTATGGACGATGATATAGGAGAGGAACAGGAACCAGCACCTATAGGGCGCTGGAAGGCCACCTCGTCATATGACATATATATTGTGGATACTCCAAAAGATGGAGATGGCAATGGAATAGCGGGGGATGACACCTCCAAGAAACAGCCAAAGCGTCGGCGTCAGTGGCGCCGCTCTAAATCCTGCCAAAGCAAAAACGGTGATTCCGGCACGGGAGATAATACTACCCCGGATAGCACCGAAGAACACCCACCACAGCAAGATTCGGCACAGGAAGATGGAGAAGCCAGCCCTCATGAGAGGGCGGCAGACCGAGAGGTCGAGGATGATAACTATATGCCTCCCTCCGAAGACGAGGCAAGCTTCAATGACGACGAATTTGTCGTACCATCAGACCCCGCCGAACAAGAGCATTTCAAACACAGGCTTTTACCCACGGCAAGCAGCCTCAAGAAAAAGCAGCAACAGCTTAGAGCTGACCAAGATTTGCTAGCTGACAGATGGACTGAAGTCCTTGCAGCCGAAGAGTACGAACTCGAACGCCCCTCCAAGAGTTACCCAAAGCGCAGGTCGCTACCCCGATCAGAGGAGGAAGCACCTACATCACCAGCGCACGACATGACAGACCGGCCACCTCGCGGCCGCGACAGAGAGGCCTGTCGGCCCTCCACCTGTGACGCCCCCGATTCAATCGTACACTAATCATGCACGCAAATGTGTACAATCAAGATCAGGGACTCACGGGAAGATATCACAACACAACTCTACAAATAAAATAAGTCATACAAGCATCATAATACAAGCCAGGGGCCTTGAGGGCTCGAATACAAGTGCTCGATCATAGACGAGTCAGCGGAAGCAACAAAATCTGAGTACAGACATAAGTTAAACAAGTTGCCATAAGATGGCTAGCACAAACTGGGATACAGATCGAAAGAGGCGCAGGCCTCCTGCCTGGGATCCTCCTAAACTACTCCTGGTCGTCGTCAGCGGCCTGCACGTAGTAGTAGGCACCTCCGGTGTAGTAGGGGTCGTCGTCGACGGTGGCGTCTGGCTCCTAGACTCCAGCATCTGGTTGCGACAACCAGAAAGAAAGGAAAGGGGGAAAAGGGGGGGAGAAAGCAACCGTGAGTACTCATCCAAAGTACTCGCAAGCAAGGAACTACACTACATATGCATGGGTATATGTGTAAGGAGGCCATATCGGTGGACTGAACTGCAGAATGCCAGAATAAAAGGGGGATAGCTAGTCCTATCGAAGACTACGCTTCTGGCAGCCTCCGTCTTGCAGCATGTAGAAGAGAGTAGATTGAAGTCCTCCAAGTAGCATCTCCAAGTAGCATCTCCAAGTAGCATCTTCAGGTAGCATCTTCAGGCGCATCGCATAGCATAATCCTACCCGGCGATCCTCCCCTCGTCGCCCTGTGGAAAAGCGATCACCGGGTTGTCTGTGGAACTTGGAAGGGTGTGTTTTATTAAGTATCCGGTTCTAGTTGTCATAAGGTCAAGGTACAACTCCAAGTCGTCCTGTTACCGAAGATCACGGCTATTCGAATAGATTAACTTCCCTGCAGGGGTGCACCAACTTACCCAGCACGCTTGATCCCATTTGGCCGGACACACTTTCCTGGGTCATGCTCGGCCGCGGAAGATCAACACGTCGCAGCCCCACCTAGGCTCAATGGAGAGGCCAGCACGCCGGTCTAAACCTAAGCGCGCAGGGGTCTGGGCCCATCGCCCTGAGCACACCTGCACGTTGCGTACGCGGCCGGTGAGCAGACCTAGCAACCTCCATTACAAAGGAAGTTGCATTAACGCAGTCCAACCCGGCGCGCGCCGCTCAGTCGCTGACGTCACGAAGTGCTTCGGCTGATACCACGACGTCAGGATACCCATAACTACTCCCGCGTAGATGGTTAGTGCGTATAAGCTTGTAGCCAACTCAGATCAAATACCAAGATCTCATTAAGCATGTTAAATATCCGCGAACGCTGAATAGGGCCAGGCCCACCTGTCTCCTAGGTGGTCTCAACCTGCCCTGCCGCTCCGCCACAAAGTAACAGTCGGGGGCCGTCGGGAACCCAGGCCCACCTCTACCGGGATGGAGCCACCAGCCCCTTCAGCCCCCATCTCCGAACAGTATCACAGGTAATGTAACTGTGTAAAGTATATCGTATATGCCCGTGATCACCTCCCGAAGTGATCACGGCCCAGTAGTATAGCATGGCAGACGGACAAGAGTGTAGGGCCACTGATGGAACACTAGCATCCTATACTAAGCAGTAGGATAGCAGGTAATGGTAACAACAGTAGTAGCAAGGACAGGCTATGCATCAGGATAGGAATAACGGAAAGCAGTAACATGCTACACTACTCTAATGCAAGCAGTATAGAGAAAAGAGTAGGCGATATCTGGTGATCAAAGGGGGGGGCTTGCCTGGTTGCTCAGACAAGGAGGGGTCGTCGGTGACGTAGTCGTACTCGGTGGCATCAACGTCGGTCTCGTAGTCTACCGGAGATAAGAGGGGGAAGAAACAATGAATACAATGCAAACATAAACACGACGATGCGTGACGTGACAATGAGCGGTGCTAGGTGTGCCCTAACATGGTATGAGGTGGTACCGGTTAAGGGGGGAAACATCCGGGAAAGTATTCCCGGTGTTTCACGTTTTTGACCAAAGGAGCCGGAGGGGAAAAGTTGCGAGTTCGATAGGTTAGGGGCGTGTGGCGAACGAACGGACTGCATATCCGGATTCGTCTCGTCGTTCTGGTCAACTTTCATGTAGAAAGTATTTTCATCCGAGTTACGGATTAAAAGATATGATTTTCTAAAGATTTAATCATTTTCTGATTTTAATTATTTATTTAAATTCAACATTATCCAAAACAGTGTTTGCTGACGTCATCATGACGTCAGCATGACGTCAGCAGTCAACAGAGGTGTTGACTGGTCAACTGACGTGTGGGTCCCACTAGTCATTGACTGTTTAGTCTAATTAGTGTTTAACTAATCTAGCTACTGTTTAATTAAACTAATTAGTTAGTTAGGTTAATGTAATTATGATTAATTAACTTAATTAATTAATTAATTAATTAATTAATTAAATTATTATTATCTATTTATTTATTTTATATATTATTTTTAATTCCTTTTTTTAACAAAACGTTCTAGGGCTGGGGCCCCCATGTCAGTGGCCCCAGGGGGCCTTAACGGGTGTGGGCGCATGGGCGCGCGGGTGCAGGAGGCTACGGGGCGCCCGTTAGCGGGCCGAGCCTCTGACCCAACGCAGCAGGGCACCGGCCAGGGGAGTCGTCGGCCGCGGCGGCCGGAGCGGCCGGAGCCGGGGCGTCGATGGAG
>NC_041388.1:417595345-417595813 GCF_002162155.2 Triticum dicoccoides | reverse complement strand
GCCGGACGGGCCCAGCGCCGGGAGCGCGGGCGCGTCACGCGTGCGAAAAGGCAACTCGGGGAGGGCGAGGACGCGCGCCGAGGCCAGGGACGGATGCGGCGAGCGGCGGGGACTGCGGAAGCAGAGAGGGAGGAGGGGAGACGGCGGCTCACAGGGGAACGCAGGGAACGAGGCAGCGAGGCGCGAGGAGGGCGACGGGGACGACGACGTCGGAGAGGAGGCAGGCCGGCGACGCGGTCCTCGTGCGGCGGGGGCGAGGTAGCTCCGGGCGGGGTCCCGCGTCAGCGTGGTCGTGGACGGGCGGCGAGGGAGGCCGGATCCGCGGCAGGGCCCCCGGGATCCGTCCCCTCTCCGGCAAGGAGGCGGCTTGGCGATGGCGGAGCGGTGGTGGCGACGGGCGCCAGGGGCGGCGGGGTCTAGCAAGGGGGGGGGCGTTGCGTCCCGATCTGGTTCGGGGGAAGCGAGAGG
>NC_041388.1:417587127-417595226 GCF_002162155.2 Triticum dicoccoides | reverse complement strand
CGTCCCGATCTGGTTCGGGGGGAAGCGAGAGGAGCGAGGGTGAGGGGAGAGTGGGGATCGATCCCGATCCAGGGGAATCGGGGGAGGGAGTGGAGCGAGTGGGGGGTTAGGGTTTCGGTTTAGTGGGGTTATGGGGGAGTGGGGGCCGGTCTGGGCCAGTGGGCTGGTCCTGTTGGGCCACGGCCCAGGGAGGGGGTCTTCCACTTTTTTTCTGTTAGCTTTAGGTTTTAGTTTTTTTTCTCTTTTGTATTGTTTTCTGTTTTTGTGTTTTCTTTTATTTCTCATTTTAGTAAAATACTACAGTGGCACCAAAAGAGAGTTTGCAAACAAAGCCACAGCCACAAACCACTTAGCACCGAAACAAAATAGTTTTGAAATTGTTTAACATTTTGAAAGCATTTAAATAATTATTATTGTTACTTTTTTATTCATTTTAGAGTGTTTAAACATTTTATAAAGGTGTGCTTTCTCCACCATAATTACCTATGCAATATTTGGTTCACTCCGAACATTTTAGTTTTAATATTTGAAAACTTTTATTCTTTGGTTGATTTTGAATTTGAATTTGAATCAGTTTCGAACTAACACGTGATTAGGAACAGTAATCGAGGTGACGTGGCATCATTAGCAGAGGTTCACTGTAGCTTAATTACCCGGGCGTCACAATTCTCCTCCACTACAAGAAATCTCGTCCCGAGATTTAAGCGGTGGAGTAAGGGGCGAAGGTGTTGGTAGCGAAAAACCTAACGAGTCTTCTCGGTCTTGGCTGCCCTTTCTAAGAGGTTGATCCACTTCGTTGATGTCTTCATTTCACTGCTTCAAGTCACCATGATCAATTGTCATCCTTTCTTCGGGACCTCCATCATACTTATGAATAGGTAAGGGGCAGCTTCTACAACGATAGGATTTTATAAGGGAAAATCTTCTGGGGGTTTCCCAAGTATGAACATATGAGTATCTCTCGAGCTGAACAAACGAAACACATCGAGAGCAAAGTAAGACGGTGCAATAAGAAGTTTCAAGCGGATAGGCAATCGTTCATTGCCTGAAACAGAGTGTGAATGGGGTTCAGAGCAACAGGAATAAGTATTGTGTCCGATACAGAATAGATCAACAGGCGGGTGGCCCGTGAATTACATAGAAAGTCAAGCACGAGGGATAACTTTGACAACAGGGTGTACAGGAGAGTCAGGTTTCGATCCTATGGATCTGTGGGTTATGGGCCCACCATGTGGGTTAAAATAGAGAAGGGCGTTGACATCTTGCATGGTCATGATAGCAAGGCATGCCAGAGGGTAGCCTGTCAGTTATGTCGGCAACAACCTCGATACCAAGGGCGAGGGACGAAGAGAACCATTTTCCTGCTCGTTGAAGGAGGCGGGCCAATAGGCAAGGTTCTCGTCCATCGGTGGATACCGGAATGTCATCAACAATAGTAACAGGTTCTCACTGACAGAGTTGTACACCGAGGTGCTTACAAAAGCAGTGACTTATTACTGCTTAGATCATATAAACCTCAATAAGGTTGAACATAACAATGGAAAGGAAAATGTGTTTAAACACATATTTCAAGGGTATATCCCTTCCAAGGACAAGCGGAGCATGATATCCATGACAGGATAGAAAGTAGAAACCGTTTAGGTAAGGGGAGAGGAATTTGATGACAATACCCATACAGCGGTGTTTGGATAATTGATCAGGAAACATTTAGCATTGGGCTTAAAATGTTCTTGTCAAAAATCGGAGTACCACAGACATGCTTCGAGATAGCATTGACATGGTCTTCAATCAAAGGTCGGACTTTGGATACACAAAGGATCCATCAGGAACAACTTGTAGAATAAGTTTTACAATTTCCTCATAAAAGAATGGGTAACATTGCTAAAGAGGATACTATAACAATAGGTCCTCCGGTCAAGTGTGCTAGGCATGACATCACCTTACCAGGTCATACAAGGACCAATGTTATAACTCTTGAAAATATGCTCCAACCATCATATCCGACCGAGGTTCAGATCTGATTGGTGTTAGGATACCTCAGACTCAGGATGCCCGAGAAGAGAAGGTGCAAAACAAATTGACGAGATGACATGACAAGATTCATGGGAAATGTACAATGGAAGTGAGTTCCAAAAAAAGAGTTCAACAATAAACCAAGGAGAAGACGAGGAGTTGGCTGATGGACTCAGCGACTATTCATCGAGATTAACAAAAGATGGATTTCCACAATGATGTGAACAAGGTGGCAACACTTGTCAGATCAAACGATATAATGATGTATGCTCGATGAAAACATACACAAATAAATATTGGTTGAAAGGGGCACCCGAAATATGGGCTGGGTTGCACGACCAACGCCGGAATGGAAATTTAGCAACCAGCACACTACATTGGAATTATTGTCCATCAATTCCGAAGTAGCAAGGTTGCTAGAGATATTAAATTCTCATAAGAGAGTTCACTCAACACGGGAACCAAGAGAAGAATTATGATGGTGAGAAGCATCACTGTATCAAGAATTCCTTAAAAGGTGGTGAAACTCTCACGACGTTCTTGACATAAAAGATGGTAATACTCCAATGTAAAGAAGAACAATTGCTGGATAGTAAGGAACTCAAGGTATAACACAAAACAAGAACAAGTTTGTGTTGGAGGAAAGGTAGTAGAGTGGTCGATGATAACACTAATCATCAAGGGCAAAGGATGCTATTTCTCGTCAAGAATTCGATTGATATCCTGGAAACACTCAGAATGTTGATGATGATCACGACACATTTCTCGAGAGGTTCCATGAAGATGTAATCAACCAGCGACGACATCACACCAAGGGAATGGTGGAGCAAAAGGTTACTGGAACCATAGGTATGACACAAACTCGAAATCAAGTTTGTTGTTCAAGGAGAATTGATATGACGAGGAAGATCGATGCATGATTTGCTCATCATCGAAAAGTGTGCTCCGGGAAAAAGAACCAGGTAGCACAGTTAAAATTTAGCACGATAAGGATGTATCCAATCAGGCTAGGAATGACTTCAAGGATTATTAAACTCATAAGCAACGAAAATTACTTAGAGTTATCGTATCAGAGTGCGGAATCAATTCACTTATCGATGTTCTCGGTTGACGACAACCCAGAACTCGTGGAGTGACTCTGATAGGGAAAGCTATTACTCTAGCACAAGTTCATAAGATGTAGTGCAATGGCAAGATATCCTCGAGATACCAGGGGGGGTAATACTCGACACAAGATCAAAGTAAAGGTTGGACTGGTGTATTGATCCATAGGAGACAATTGTTTTAACTTGTCCGAGAAATGAGATCAAAGAAGAACAATCATGGTCGGAACCACGGTTGCAAGAGGCGAAATCCCAGATATAAGAACTTATACCAAGGGAATAATTAATTTTAGAGAAGCTTTAATGATATGATCTACATCATGTCCATGGGCATGAACACAAAGTTCAAGGTCGACTCCCACTTCTTCAATGCATAACCTTTCATTCACTTCTCTAGAAAAAAATGATTTCAGTGTCAAAACCTACCTGGTGAATTATCAGAGGAGTATGACCCGTAAAAACTTTCGAGTTCACACAGATTAAGGAAGGCATAGGTCCAACCCATCGGGGCTTCTTAGGACATATACCACAACTTCAGGGGTAAATAACACAAGCTCGACAGCATAGCATGTTTGACAAAGCAGAGGATACACTTTACCAAAGGCATTATGTATCCGAGAAAGGACTCACAGAGTTATTGAATATGGGGGACACTGCCGGATAATAATCCAACAAGAGGTCTTGTGGTCTACAACGGAGCTGATGTGAGTATCGGTACCCTATCAAAGGAAGCAGGAATGCAAGTGCATCGGATTATAGAAACAACTGACTAACTCACAGCTCAAATGCAAAGGAATTATGAATTCCAAGACAAGGGATCAGAAGCAATGCTCTGATTAAGGATGGATAAGTTGAATAGCCTTAGGGGTACAATCGATGGCAATTTGATTGGTCGAGATCCAGCTCATTTTCAAAATTGACGTCTGAGCCGGAAAGATAATTTAGAAGGGTTGATAGATGATTGTGTGCATTCGCACACATGTTGAATCAATAGGATCAAAATGACGGTGTCAAAAGATACTAGTGAATATTGCTAGCGACATGGGAGCATCCATAATGTAAGCATACAAGTATTTGCAGAGCAGTAGTTTGAAGAGGATGCTCAGAAGGTCGGATAGTATTTCAGAGTATCTTAGAAGCATACGAACAACGGGGGATGAACAGATACTCAATAAGTGCGAGGAATTTTCAATAGGGATATTCATGTGGTAAAGAACTGCAAGGCAGTAAGCTTAAAGGATTTTCGGAACAACGGGGAGCAATTTAGGGCATCTTGTAATAACAAGAGCAACTGGGGATGAAGGTATGAACGGCAATTGTAGGTAGTTATCCATAAGGATATTTCGGTGGTAGGGAATTGCAAATGCGACGGACACAGAGTCTCGAGAGAACATCAGAGAGTATCTTCAAAATCTTCTGGTGCAGCAGGCGATCATTGGTAATAAGGGGCTCTTCGGGTGAAAGTGATCACGAGATCCTAATGTTAGATTTAGTAAAATTCATTAAACCCGAATAGAAGAGAGATCAGAGTCCCAGAGTATAGGTCGAGGAATAAAAGATCCTAATACCACCCAATGGCGACGTGGGCCCGTAAGGCACACAGCCAAGTGAATAAAAGTTTTGCAATGACTAGACTCAACTTCGGCCAAGGAGTTGGAAAGGGGGATTCCTACAGGCAGTCGGCTCTGATACCAACTTGTGACGCCCCCGATTCAATCGTACACTAATCATGCACGCAAATGTGTACGATCAAGATCAGGGACTCACGGGAAGATATCACAACACAACTCTACAAATAAAATAAGTCATACAAGCATCATAATACAAGCCAGGGGCCTCGAGGGCTCGAATACAAGTGCTCGATCATAGACGAGTCAGCGGAAGCAACAAAATCTGAGTACAGACATAAGTTAAACAAGTTGCCATAAGATGGCTAGCACAAACTGGGATACAGATCGAAAGAGGCGCAGGCCTCCTGCCTGGGATCCTCCTAAACTACTCCTGGTCGTCGTCAGCGGCCTACACGTAGTAGTAGGCACCTCCGGTGTAGTAGGGGTCGTCGTCGACGGTGGCGTCTGGCTCCTAGACTCCAGCATCTGGTTGCGACAACCAGAAAGAAAGGAAAGGGGGAAAGGGGGGGGGAGAAAGCAACCGTGAGTACTCATCCAAAGTACTCGCAAGCAAGGAACTACACTACATATGCATGGGTATATGTGTAAGGAGGCCATATCGGTGGACTGAACTGCAGAATGCCAGAATAAAAGGGGGATAGCTAGTCCTATCGAAGACTACGCTTCTGGCAGCCTCCGTCTTGCAGCATGTAGAAGAGAGTAGATTGAAGTCCTCCAAGTAGCATCTCCAAGTAGCATCTCCAAGTAGCATCTTCAGGTAGCATCTTCAGGTGCATCGCATAGCATAATCCTACCCGGCGATCCTCCCCTCGTCACCCTGTGGAAAAGCGATCACCGGGTTGTGTGTGGAACTTGGAAGGGTGTGTTTTATTAAGTATCCGGTTCTAGTTGTCATAAGGTCAAGGTACAACTCCAAGTCGTCCTGTTACCGAAGATCACGGCTATTCGAATAGATTAACTTCCCTGCAGGGGTGCACCAACTTACCCAGCACGCTTGATCCCATTTGGCCGGACACACTTTCCTGGGTCATGCCCGGCTGCGGAAGATCAACACGTCGCAGCCCCACCTAGGCTCAATGGAGAGGCCAGCACGCCGGTCTAAACCTAAGCGCGCAGGGGTCTGGGCCCATCGCCCTGAGCACACCTGCACGTTGCGTACGCGGCCGGTGAGCAGACCTAGCAACCTCCATTACAAAGGAAGTTGCGTTAACGCAGTCCAACCCGGCGCGCGCCGCTCAGTCGCTGACGTCACGAAGTGCTTCGGCTGATACCACGACGTCGGGATACCCATAACTACTCCCGCGTAGATGGTTAGTGCGTATAAGCTCGTAGCCAACTCAGATCAAATACCAAGATCTTATTAAGCGTGTTAAATATCCGCGAACGCCGAACAGGGCCAGGCCCACCTGTCTCCTAGGTGGTCTCAACCTGCCCTGCCGCTCCGCCACAAAGTAACAGTCGGGGGCCGTCGGGAACCCAGGCCCACCTCTACCGGGATGGAGCCACCTGCCCCTTCGGCCCCCATCTCCGAACAGTATCACAGGTAATGTAACTGTGTAAAGTATATTGTATATGCCCGTGATCACCTCCCGAAGTGATCACGGCCCAGTAGTATAGCATGGCAGACGAACAAGAGTGTAGGGCCACTGATGGAACACTAGCATCCTATACTAAGCAGTAGGATAGCAGGTAATGGTAACAACAGTAGTAGCAAGGACAGGCTATGCATCAGGATAGGAATAACGGAAAGCAGTAACATGCTACACTACTCTAATGCAAGCAATATAGAGAAAAGAGTAGGCGATATCTGGTGATCAAAGGGGGGGCTTGCCTGGTTGCTCAGACAAGGAGGGGTCGTCGGTGACGTAGTCGTACTCGGTGGCATCAACGTCGGTCTCGTAGTCTACCGGAGATAAGAGGGGGAAGAAACAATGAATACAATGCAAACATAAACACGACGATGCGTGACGTGACAATGAGCGGTGCTAGGTGTGCCCTAACATGGTATGAGGTGGTACCGGTTAAGGGGGGAAACATCCGGGAAAGTATTCCCGGTGTTTCGCGTTTTTGACCAAAGGAGCCGGAGGGGAAAAGTTGCAAGTTCGATAGGTTAGTGGCGTGTGGCGAACGAACGGACTGCGTATCCGGATTCGTCTCGTCGTTCTGATCAACTTTCATGTAGAAAGTATTTTCATCCGAGTTACGGATTAAAAGATATGATTTTCTAAAGATTTAATCATTTTCTGATTTTAATTATTTATTTAAATTCAACATTATCCAAAACAGTGTTTGCTGACGTCATCATGATGTCAGCATGACGTCAGCAGTCAACAGAGGTGTTGACTGGTCAACTGACGTGTGGGTCCCACTAGTCATTGACTGTTTAGTCTAATTAGTGTTTAACTAATCTAGCTACTGTTTAATTAAACTAATTAGTTAGTTAGGTTAATGTAATTATGATTAATTAACTTAATTAATTCCTTAATTAATTAATTAATTAAATTATTATTATCTATTTATTTATTTTATTTATTTTATATATTATTTTTAATTCCTTTTTTTAACAAAACGTTCTGGGGCTGGGGCCCCCATGTCAGTGGCCCCAGGGGGCCTTAACGGGTGTGGGCGCATGGGCGCGCGGGTGCAGGAGGCTACGGGGTGCCCGTTAGCGGGCCGAGCCTCTGACCCAACGCAGCAGGGCACCGGCCAGGGGAGTCGTCGGCCGCGGCGGCCGGAGCGGCCGGAGCCGGGGCGTCGATGGAGAGGGGTTGGCCGCGGCGCGGGCCAGCAGAGCGGTTGGGGGGGCGGCGGAGCCGCGGCAGCACGACAAGAGGAGGGCTGGGGCTTGCCGAGGCCGTGGGCGGTGCGGCCGGACCAGGACGACCCGAGCAGGGGCTCATCGACGCAGGCAAGAGCGCCACGGGTGCGGTGGTCACCGCGAGTCCATGGCCGGAACGGGGCGCGTGTGCGGACGGGGGCGGGCGCGAGCGCGCCCGTTGGCACACCGGGCTGGGTCGGAGCTAGGCGCGTGCCGGGGCGCCGTTCAGGCACAGCGCAGGAAGGAGGAGGAGAGGTGCTCACGGGGAGGGGCGCGTAGGGGCTAGGCAGTGGGAGATGAGGAAGAGGGCGGGGACGACGGCGTCGAGGAGGCAGTCCGGCGATGCGGTCCTCGTGCAGCGGGGGCGAGGTAGCTCCGGGCGGGGTCCCGCGTCAGCGTGGTCGTGGACGGGTGGCGAGGGAGGCCGGATCCGCGGCAGGGCCCCCGGGATCCGTCCCCTCTCCAGCAAGGAGGCGGCTTGGCGATGGCGGAGCGGTGGTGGCGACGGGCGCCAGGGGCGGCGGGGTCTAGCAA
>NC_041388.1:417547823-417586613 GCF_002162155.2 Triticum dicoccoides | reverse complement strand
AGGGGGGGGGGCGTTGCGTTCCGATCTGGTTCGGGGGGAAGCGAGAGGAGCGAGGGTGAGGGGAGAGTGGGGATCAAACCCGATCCAGGGGAATCGGGGGAGGGAGTGGAGCGAGTGGGGGGTTGTGGTTTCGGTTTAGTGGGGTTATGGGGGAGTGGGGGCCGGTCTGGGCTAGTGGGCTGGTCCAGTTGGGCCACGGCCCAGGGAGGGGGTCTTCCACTTTTTTTCTGTTAGCTTTAGGTTTTAGTTTTTTTTTCTCTTTTGTATTGTTTTCTGTTTTTGTGTTTTCTTTTATTTCTCATTTGAGTAAAATACTACAGTGGCACCAAAAGAGAGTTTGCAAACTAAGCCACGGCCACAAACCACTTAGCACCGAAACAAAATAGTTTTGAAATTGTTTAACATTTTGAAAGCATTTAAATAATTATTATTGTTACTTTTTTATTCATTTTAGAGTGTTTAAACATTTTATAAAGGTGTGCTTTCTCCACCATAATTACCTATGCAATATTTGGTTCACTCTGAACATTTTAGTTTTAATATTTGAAAACTTTTATTCTTTGGTTGATTTTGAATTTGAATTTGAATCAGTTTCGAACTAACACGTGATTAGGAACAGTAATCGAGGTGACGTGGCATCATTAGCAGAGGTTCACTGTAGCTTAATTACCCGGGTGTCACACCACCCAAGCCATGTCCCGACGCCGCTCAACTAAGGCACGGGAAAATGCGCTAGACCTGCGAGACGTACTGGAGGATAAGGCAAGACAAACAAGATCGATCTACGGATCGCGCAGGCGCCCTACAGCACGTGACGATGATCTTCACTCCGGATACAACAAATCCGACCGGGCCGAACACAACGGACATAGCTCTTCCGAGTTGCGTCGTGATATAGCCCAGTACAGAGGCGCCGCACACCCGCTATGCTTCACGGATGAAATAAGAGGATCATAAAATCCCAGAGGGTTTCAAACCCGTAAACATCGAATTATACGATGGCACAACAGATCCGGTGGTATGGATCGAGGATTATCTCCTTCACATCCACATGGCACGCAGCGATGATCTACACGCCATCAAATACCTCCCGCTCAAACTTAAAGGACCGGTCCGGCATTGGCTTAACAGCTTGCCAGCAGACTCAATCGGTTCTTGGGAGGACCTGGAAGCCACATTCCTCGACAACTTCTAGGGCACTTACGTGTGACCACCGGATGTCGACGACTTAAGCCACATAATTCAGCAGCCAGAGGAATCGGCCAGGCAATTCTGGACACGTTCCTAACAAAGAAAAACCAGATAGTCGACTGTCCGGACGCAGAGGCCCTAGCAGCCTTCAAGCATAACATCCACGACGAGTGGCTTGCCCGACACCTGGGACAGGAAAAGCCGAAATCTATGGCAGCCCTCACGACACTCATGACCTGCTTTTGCGTGGGAGAAGACAGCTGGTAGCTCGCAGTAACAACTTATCAAAGAACCCTGGTAATTCGGATACCAAGGACAAAAGTGGCAGGACACATCGGAATAAGCAAAAACGCCACGTTAGCAGCGACAGCAATGAAGACACGGCAGTCAATGCCGGATTCAGAGGCTATAAATCCGGTCAGCGGAAAAAGCCATCCAAAAAGAATACTCAGGGCCCATCCAGTTTGGACCGAATACTCGACCGCTTGTGCCAGATACATGGCACCCCCGAAAGGCCAGCCAATCACACTAACAGGGATTGTTGGGTGTTCAAGCAGGCAGGCAAATTAAGAGCCAAAACAAAGAAAAGGGGCTGCACAGCGACGACGAGGAGGAGCCCAGGCCGCCGAACAACAATGGACAGAAGGGCTTTCCCCCACAAGTGCGGACGGTGAACATGATATACGCAACCCACATTCCCAAGAGGGAGCGGAAGCGTGCGCTACGGGACGTATACGCGATGGAGCCAGTCGTCCCAAAGTTCAACCCATGGTCCTCCTGCCCGATCACTTTTGATTGAAGGGACCATCCCACTAGCATCCGTCATGGCGGCTTTGCTGCATTGGTTCTTGACCCAATCATCGACGGATTTCATCTCACAAGAGTCCTCATGGACGGCGGCAGTAGCCTGAACCTGCTTTACCAGGATACAGTGCGGAAAATGGGCATAGATCCCTCAAGGATTAGGCCCACAAAAACGACCTTTAAAGGCGTTATACCAGGTGTAGAAGCCAACTGTACAGGCTCAGTAACACTTGATGTGGTCTTCGGATCCCTGGACAATTTCTGAAGCGAAGAGTTAATCTTTGATATAGTCCCGTTTTGTAGTGGCTATCACGCCCTGCTCGGACGAACCGCATTCGCAAAGTTCAATGCGGTGCCGCACTATGCATATCTCAAGCTCAAGATGCCAGGCCCTCGAGGAGTAATCACGGTCAATGGAAACACCGAATGCTCCCTCCGTACGGAGGAGCACACGGCGGCTCTCGCAGCGGAAGTACAAAGTAGCCTTCTTAGGCAATTCTCCAGTCCGGTCGTTAAAAAGCCAGACACCGCCAAGCGCGCCCGGAGTAACCCACAGCAGGACCGCCCGGCATGTTCTGAGCAAGCGTAGCAATGCGGCCCCAACCCCAGCTCTCGCGACATAGCGAAACCAGTGCCTCGCGTACATAACTACGCCCTTGAAATACCATGGGCACAGGGGAAGGGGCACAATAACGGCACGCCCAAAATACGGCTTAAAACGTACTAGGGTCTGCCGGATTCTTTTTTTAATTTTTTCTTACTTTCAGGACTCCATACTTCGGACGACCTGTTCGGCAATTCGACTGCCGCACAAACGATGCAAGATCCAGGGAGGCAGACAAGCCATGCCGCATTATGGAACTCCCAGGTGGTCTCTGTTACGAGCGGTATACCTGTTTTGAATACAATTCCGCGGCCTGCCCCTGGTCAGGACATGTTAAATAGCCCAATATCTTCTTGCTTATCGCACTATTTGTATCGTTCGGCTTTGATAAATAGCCTCTCTATAAACAAGGCATAGCTTTTTGTCTATTTTTCACATTATCCTCTTTTCACATATATGTTTATTAAATGACATGATTGCACCCGTACACCATGGTACGGCAAACACGCCAGGGGCTTCAGTACCCCTCATTATGGTGTGAGAAGTCCGTACACTTTCACAAGTGTGGCACCCCGAACTTATAACACTATATGCATTGGCTCCGAATCATGATTTGGGTCAATAGTTGGGTTTGCCCGGCTCCTATGTTTTGGTGCCTTACATTCCGCTATATCGGCTAAGGTAGCACTAGGAGAACCACTGCGATTGTGCCCCGGTTCAGCTGGGTTAAGCACCTCAGTGGAGAAAGCTAAAACTGACTGTCATGATGAGGCGAGAGACCGGTCGTTGTTCGAGAGGTTTTTCGAGTCCCTAAAGACTTATGCCGCTTCGAGCGAGGAGCTGGCTTTGTCCGGCCAAGGCGTGGATAGCGCCCCGAACTCGGTCTTCTGAACGAGGGGCTTCGCCGAAATTTAAAATTATAGAGTTCTATGGCTAAGTGAGAGTGTTCAAGCATTATAGTCTGATTGCCTGGTTCGTTGTGCTGAGCGCCTCCCTCGAAGGACCCAACTATGGGAAAAAGAGCGCTCAGGTTTATCCCGAACACCCCAGCACTAGTGGCATGGGGCAGAAGCCGACGACTGGCCATCTCTCAATTTTTTGATAAACGGCCGTACAGAAAGTAATATTTTAAATTCAATATGCATTGCTTAGCGCATATGAACAAGTTTTCAGCGCACAGGATAAACACGAGCGAGTTCATTAAAAAATCACATCCTTGGTACATTCATCCGCCACAAGGCGAGCACCTGCAAGAACATCCTTGTAGTAGTTCTCGGGCTTGCGATGCTCCTTCCCCGGAGGCGGTCCGTCCTTCACAAGCTTCTCACCGTCCAGCTTACCCCAGTGCACCTTGCACGGGCAAGGGCCCGACGGGCACCTTCGATGCAGACGGAGCGCTTGATGACCTCGAGCCTCGGACAGGCCTCCACCAGCCGCCGCACCAGCCCGAAATAGCTCCCAGGCAGGGCCTCTCCGGGCCACAGCCGAACTATGAAGCCCTTCATGGCCTGTTCGGCCGCCTTGTGGAGCTCGACCAACTGTTTCAGCTGGTCGCTCAAGGGCACAGGGTGTCCGGCCTCAGAATACTGAGACCAGAACACCTTCTCCGTCGAGCTGCCCTCTTCAGCTTGGTAGAATGCGGTGGCGTCGGATACGCTGCGGGGAAGATCTGCGAATGCCCCTGGAGAGCTCCGGATTCGGGTAAGTGACAAGTAGTTTACTTTTATATTTCTGCTTTGCATAAAGAATGCCTTACCCGCTGCTATCTTCCTCAAGCTTCGGCCTTGGCAAACTTGGCAGTCTCAAGGGCCGTTGCGAGCTCGGATGCTTGCACCTTTGACTCAAGCTCCAAACTCTCATGTTTTTTCATGAGAGCCTGAATCTCCTGCCGAACCTTGCCGACCTGAGCCCCAAGTCTGTCTCGCTCGGTGCGCTCCGTGGCCATTTTCTTTTCGGCCTCAGACAGCGCCTGCTTAAGGGTCGCCACCTCAGTCGTGGCCCCTACAATACCGCCGCTTGGCAAGGCCGAGCTCTTGCTCGGTCCGCTCGAGGTCCTGCTTCAGGACACCCACCTCCGCAGTCAGTGCGGCGGTGGATAGCAGCGAAGCCTGCATACGCATATTGACTCTTTTTTGTTAGACTCCTGCGATATTTAGTAGATCCTCTATTCGGCTTTTCTTTCCGAACGCCAAACAGAGCATCAAGGGGCTACTGTCTATGCGGTAATATTTTTACCTATTTTTACTTACCTCGAAGCCTGTTAGAAGGCTAGCGCAAGCTTCAGTCAGTCCGCTCTTGACGGACTGAACCTTCTGGATCACCATACTCATAATAGTACGGTGCCCCTCGTCGATGGAGGCGCCGTCGAGCACCTCCAGCAGATTGTCCGGCACCTCCGGTTGGATGGAGGCCGCCGGCTCAGAAGGCTTGCTCCTCTTGGAAGGAGTTCGCCTACCGCGGTCCGGAACTGTGGAAGATTCCGGCACGGTGTCCAGCACAAAGCCGGACTTGGAGCCCTGGGGGGCCTTATCCCCTTCACTCCTGGAGTCCGGGAGGTTGCCTTGCGGCTCCTCCGGGACCACCTCCTCCTGCCTCGGACCTTGTCGCGACGCCACTTCGGCGTCGTCTGCAGTGCGGGGAGACAGCGGGCGGAACTGAGTTCACATCCGATGAGTCCAGGGAGCCGCCCGACGATTCGTTGAATTCGGCCCGGGGCGGGCTGCATAATTGCGTTCGACATTAGGAAAAGCTGTGCAACAAAGGAACATCATGAGTTACTCTGATATCCGAACTTACGATTTCGCCGGATGCTTGGCCCTGTTTGGCCACTCCTCTCCGCCCTCTTCGGCGTCGAGGGAGTAGTCCGGCGGAGGGGTCTTCCTTTTCCTAGACCCCTCGGCCTCTCCCGTTGGGGCGGCCTTCCTCTTCTCTCCTCCCTCCGCTGGGGGGGAGAGTTTTCTTCTTCCTCCTCCTCGTTTTCACAGGAAGAGGGCGTCGCGGACTCGTCGGATGACGAGTCCGACACCACCATGTTACGGGCACTCTTTCGAGTCCCCGTGGTCTTCTTCTTCTTGGCCTTCTTCTCCGGCACCACATAAGGCGCCGGAACCAGCAGCTTCACTAGTAGAGCTGGGGCTGGGTCTTCGGGCAGCGGAGCCGGACAGTTAATCGGTCCGGATATCGCTCGCCAAGTCTGTCAAAGGTAAGGGAGTTTAGATCCCGCATAGAGTCAAACTATGAAAAAAGCTTAACATCCTGTAAAAGGTGAAGATAGCTTACCTCACTAGCATGACGCTGCGAGCTGTATCCGCGGTCCTCGGAAGCGGATGCGGCAGCCTCGGCGCCCTTGAATAGCACCTTCCAGGCATCTTCGTACATCGTGTCGAAGAGCCTGCTAAGGGTTTGGTGCTGCGCCTGGTCGAACTCCCACAGATTAAAATCCCGTTGTTGGCACGGGAGGATCCGGCGGACGAGCATAACCTGGATTACATTAACAAGCCGAATTGGCTTGTTCACCAGGGACTGGATGCATGTTTGCAATCTGGTCACCTCTTTTTCGTCACCCCACGACAGGCCTGTCTCTTTCCAGGACATAAGCCGCGTGGGGGGTCCGGATCGGAACTCGGGGGCTGCGATCCAGTTCGGATCGCGTGGCTCGGTGATGTAAAACCACCCGGATTGCAACCCCTTTAGGGTCTCCACAAAAGAGCCCTCGAACCATAGGACGTTGGCCATCTTGCCCGCCATGGCGCCTCCGCACTCCGCCTGGCTGCCGCGCACCACCTTGGGCTTGACGTTGAAGGTCTTGAGCCAGAGGCCGAAATGAGGGCGGACATGGAGGAAAGCCTCGCACACGACGATAAACACCGAGATGTTGAGGATAAAGTTCGGGGCCAGATCGTGGAAATCCAGGCCGTAGTAGAACATGAGCCCCCGGACAAATGGGTGGAGTGGAAAACCCAGTCCGCGGAGGAAGTGGGGAACAAATACTACCCTCTCATGGGGCCTTGGGGTGGGGAGAAGCTGCCCCTTTTCGGGAAGCCGGTGCGCGATGTCCTTAGACAGGTATCCGGCCTTCCTTAGCTTCTTGACTTGGCCCTCCGTAGCAGAGGAGACCATCCACTTGCCTCCCGCTCCAGACATTGCTGGAGAAGGTTGAGGTGGGAAGTGCGGGCTTGGGCGCTGGAGCTCGAGTGCGCAGGAGATGGATAGGCAAAGGAGGAAGAAGGCGTAGGTAAAAAGGTGGATCCTTATCCCCTTATATGGGCGGATGCGGTTGTGCGTCCCCACCAGCCTAGTAAAACTCGCTTGCCTCCCAAGCGCTGTGATAAATGGTGTGGTTGGGTTACCCACGTCCGTATTGATGAGAATCCCGTAAAGGGGGTACACGATCTCTGCTTTGACAAGACGTGCCAAGGAAACCGCCTCGCAAAACGTGCTGAGGTGGAAAAGTGAAAACGATTCGAGTAAAGGACTTGGCCATAGTGTGATGACGCACTGCGGAATACGTAAGCAGATTTGATTTGTGTTTATATCATTCTCTCTATGGCAATATGTGGAAATTTATTTTGCAGAGCCGGACACTACTCTTGGTGTCTACAATCTTCTATGAAGGACTTGGAGGAGGAACCCTCCTTGCAATGCCGAAGACAATCTGCGCGTCGGACTCGTCGTCATTGAAGCCTGGTTTAGGGGCTACTGAGGGAGTCCTGGATTAGGGGGTGTTCGGGTAGCCGGACTATACCTTCAGCCGGACTCCAGGACTATGAAGATACAAGATTGAAGACTTCGTCCCGTGTCCGGATGGGACTTTCCTTGGCGTGGAAGGCAAGCTTGGCGATGCGGATATTCAAGATCTCCTACCATTGTAACCGACTCTGTGTAACCCTAACCCTATCCGGTGTCTATATAAACCGGAGGGTTGTAGTCCGTAAGACATCAACTCCATATACAACAATCATTCCATAGGCTAGCTTCTAGGGTTTAGCCTCCTTGATCTCGTGGTAGATCTACTCTTGTACTACCCATATCATCAATATTAATCAAGCAGGAGTAGGGTATTACCTCCATCGAGAGGGCCCGAACCTGGGTAAAAACATCATGTCCCTTGTCTCCTGTTACCATCCGGCCTTGACGCATAGTTCGGGACCCCCTACCCGAGATCCGCCGGTTTTGACACCGACACTTAGGTTCTCTATTTAGTAATAAATAAACAGCTATTCCAACCAAACAAGCAAACGAGCCAAGTAAGACATTAAAGCAAACGGAAAAAGGGAGCGGATAAAACGGCAAGGGTGAAGTGGGGGAGAGGAAACGAGAGGCAAATGGCAAATAATGTAATGCGGGAGATAAGGGTATGTGATGGGTACTTGGTATGTTGACTTTTGCGTAGGCCTCCCCGGCAACGGCGCCAGAAATCCTTCTTGCTACCTCTTTTAGCACTGCATTGGTTTTCCCCGAAGAGGAAGGGATGATGTAGCAAAGTAGCATAAGTATTTCCCTCAGTTTTTGAGAACAAAGGTATCAATCCAGTTGGAGGCTACGCTTGAGTCCCTCGTACCTACACAAAACAAATAAATCCTCGCAACCAACGCAAATAGGGGTTGTCAATCCCTATAGGGCCACTTACGAGAGTGAGATCTGATAGATATGATAAGATAATATTTTTGGTATTTTTATGATAAAGATGCAAAGTAAAATAAAGGCAAAGTAAATAGCAAAGTAAATAACTAAGTAGTTGGAGATTGATATGATAAAGATAGACCCGGGGGCCATAGGTTTCACTAGTGGCTTCTCTCGAGAGCATAAGTATTCTACGGTGGGTGAACAAATTACTGTTGAGCAATTGACAAAATTGAGCATAGTTATGAGAATATCTAGGTATGATCATGTATATAGGCATCATGTCCGAGACAAGTAGACCGACTCCTGCCTGCATCTACTACTATTACTCCACTCATCGACCGCTATCCAGCATGCATCTGGAGTATTAAGTTAAAAACAGAGTAACGCCTTAAGCAAGATGACATGATGTAGAGGGATAGACTCATGCAATATGAAGAAAACCCCATCTTGTTATCCTCGATGGCAACAATACAATACGTGCCTTGCTGCCCTTACTGTCATCGGGAAAGGACACCGCAAGATTGAACCCAAAGCTAAGCACTTCTCCCATTGCAACAAAGATCAATCTAGTAGACCAAACCAAACTGATAATTCGAAGAGACGTGCAAAGATAACCAATCATACATAAAAGAATTCAGAGAAGATTCAAATATTATTCATAGATAGACTTGATCATAAACCCACAATTCATCGGTCTCAACAAACACACCGCAAAAAGAAGATTACATCAAATAGATCTCCACAAGAGAGGGGGAGAACATTGTATTGAGATCCAAAAAGAGAGAAGAAGCCATCTAGCTACTAACTATGGACCCGTAGGTCTGAGGTAAACTACTCACACTTCATCGGAGGGGCTATGGTGTTGATGTAGAAGCCTTCTGTGATCGATGCCCCCTCCGGCAGAGCTCCGGAGTAGGCCCCAAGATGGGATCTCGTGGATACAGAAAGTTACAGCAGTGGAATTAGGGTTTGGGCTCCGTATCTGATCGTTTGGGGGTACGTGGGTATATATTGGAGGAAGAAGTACGTCGGTGGAGCAACAGGGGGGCCCACGAGGGTGGAGGGCGCGCCTAGGGTGGGTAGGCGCACCCCTACCTCGTGGCCTCCTGTTAATTGTCTTGATGTAGGGTCCAAGTCTCCTGAGTTGTATTCGGTGAGAAAATCACGTTCCCGAAGGTTTCATTCTGTTTGGACTCTGTTTGATATTCCTTTTCTTCGAAACCCTAAAACAGGCAAAAAACAACAATTCTGGGCTGGGCCTCCGGTTAATAGGTTAGTCCCAAAAATAATATAAAAGTGGATAATAAAGCCCAATAATGTCCAAAACAGTAGATAATATAGCATGGAGCAATCAAAAATTATAGATATGTTGGAGATGTATCATGGATTGAGTATTATGAATCTTAAATTATTTGGTGTTATTTTAGTACGAACTCTTGGATAGATCGATCGGAAAGAATAGTTTCGAGGTGGTTTCGTACCCTACAAATGATTTCTTCGTATGTTCTCCGCTAGATAGGAACTTTGGAGTGATTCTTCATCGCACTTTGAGGGGTGGTTATATGATCCAGTTATATTAGCATTGTTGAGAGATTGCACTAGCGAAAGTACGGACCCTAGGCCTCATTTTCAAGCATTCCAATACCGTTCTTGTGCCCATTTACTATTTGCTACCTTGCTGCTTTATTTATTCAGATTATAACAATATATTTCTACCATCAATATTACACTTTTGTCACCATCTCTTCACCGAACTAGTGCACCTATACAAATTACCATTGTATTTGGTGTGTTGGGGACACAAGAGACTTTTTATTATTTGGTTGCAGGGTTATTTGAGAGAGACAATCTTCATCCTACACCTCCCACGGATTAATAAACCTTAGGTTGAGGGGAAATTGCTACTGTCCTACAAAAATCTACGCTTGGAGGCCCAACACGTGTCTACAAGAATAAAGTTGTGTAGTAGACATCAATGTGGAAAAAGGATAGTAACATTGTCCCTTCTCTCTTTTCTCTCATCATTTTTTTTGTTTGGGCTTCTTTGGCCTCTTTTATTTTTTGTAAAGTCCAGAGACTCATCCCAACTTGTGATGGAATCATAGATTCCATCATCCTTTCCTCACATGGGACTATGCTCTAATAATGATGATCATCACACTTTTATTTACTTACAACTCAAGAATTACAACTCGATGCTAGAACAAGATATGACTCTATATGAATGCCTCCGGAGGTGTACGGGGATGTGCAATGATCAAGAGTGACATTTATAAAAAAAATGAACGGTGGCCTTGCCACAAATACTATGCCAACTACATGATCATGCAAAGCAATATGACAATGATGAAGCGTGTCATAATAAATGGAATGGTGGAAGTTGCATGGCAATATATCTCAGAATGGCTATGGAAATGCCATAATAGGTAGGTATGGTGGCTGTTTTGAGGAAAGGTATATGGTGGGTGTAATGCACCGGCGAAAATTCCGTGGTACTAGAGAGGATAGCAATGGTGGAAGGATGAGAGTGCGCATAATCCATGTACTCAACATTAGTCATAAAGAACTCACATACTTATTGCAAAAATTTATTAGTCATTGAAATAAAGTACTACACGCATGCTCCTGGGAGAAAGGTTAGTAGGATTTAATCATCGCGCGCTCCCGACCTCCACACAAAGGATGACAATCAAAAAATAAATCATGCTCAGACTTCATCACATAATGGTTCACCATACGTGCATGCTACGAGAATCACAATCTTTAACACAAGTATTTCTACCAATCCACAATTACTTACTAGCATGACTCTAGTATCACCATCTTTATATCACAAAACAAATGCAAGGAATCAAACTTCTCATATATTCAATTGTCTTTATATGAAAGTTCTTATTATATCCCTCTTGGATGCCCATCGTATTAGGACTAAATTCATAACCTAAGAAAATTACCATGTTGTTTAGAGACCTTCAAAATAATATAAGTGAAACATGAGAGTTCAACAATTTCTATAAAATAAAGCCAGCACCATGCTAAAAAAAGATATAAGTGAAGCACTAGAGCAAATTGCCTAGCTCAAAAAATATAAGTGAAGCACATAGAGTATTCTAATAAATTCATGATTCATGCGTGTCCCTCTCAAAAGGTGTGTACAGCAAGGATGATTGTGGCAAACTAAAAAGCAAAGACTCATATCATACAAGATGCTCCAAGCAAAACACATATCATGTGGTGAATAAAAATATAGCCTCAAATAAATTTACCGATGGATTGGAGACGAAAGAGGGGATGCCATCCAGGGCATTGATATACGTCCATTTTGCATCATGATTTTATATTGATATTTACTACATTATGGTCTATTATTACATATTTTGGTACAATACTTATGCCTTTTCTCTCTTAGTTACAAGGTTTACATGAAGAGGGAGAATGTCGGCAGCTGGAATTCTGGATTGGAAAGGAGCAAATCAAAGAGACCTATTCTGCACAACTCCAAAAGTCCTGAAAATTTACGGAGAATTATTTTGGAATATATAAAAAATATTGGGAGAAGAAAATACCAGAGGGGACCCACCAGGTGGCCACAAGCCTGGGGGCGCGCCCCTAGGGCTTGTGGGCCCCTTGGCAGGCCTCCAATGCCCATATTTTGCTATATGATGTCTTTTGACCTGGAAAAACATAAGCAAGATTTCGGGATGAAGCGCCGCCGTCTCAAGGCGGAACCTAGGTTGAAGCAGTCTAGGGCTCCGGCGGAGCTGTTCTGCCAGGGAAACTTCCCTCCGGAGAGGGAAATCGAAGGCATCGTCATCACCAACGATCCTCTCATCGAGAGGGGGTCAATATCCATCAACATCTTCACCAGCACCATCTCCTCTCAAACCCTAGTTCATCTCTTGTATCCGATCTTTGTCTCAAGACCTTAGATTGGTACCTGTGGGTTGCTAGTAGTGTTGATTACTCCTTGTAGTTGATGCTAGTTGGTTTATTCCGTGGAATATCATATGTTCAGATCCTTAATGATATTTATTACCCCTCTGATTATGAACATGAATATGCTTTTTCAGTAGTTATGTTTGTTCCCGAGGACATGGGAGAAGTCTTGTTATAAGTAATCATGTGAATTTGGTATTCGTTCGATATTTTGATGAGATGTATGTTGTCTTTCCTCTAGTGGTGTTATGTGAACGTCGACTAAATGACACTTCACCATGATTTGGGCCTAGGGGAAGGCATTGGGAAGTAATAAGTAGATGATGGGTTGCTAGAGTGACAGAAGCTTAAACCCTAGTTTATGCTTCGTAAGGGCCTGATTTGGATCCACATGTTTCATGTTATGGTTAGATTTATCTTAATTCTTCTTTCGTAGTTGCGGATGCTTGCGAGAGGGGTTAATCATAAGTGGGAGGCTTGTCCAAGTAAGGACAGCACCCAAGCACTGGTCCACCCACATATCAAATTATCAAAGTAACGAACGCAAATCATATGAGCATGATGAAAACTAACTTGAAAACAATTCCCATGTGTCCTCGGGAGCACTTTGCTTTATATAAGAGTTCGTCCAGGCTTGTCCTTTGCTACAAAAAGGATTGGGCCACCTTGCTGCACCTTAGTTACACATGTTACTTGTTACCCATTACGAATTATCTTATCACAAAACTATCTGTTACCGTTAATTTCAGTGCTTGCAGAGAATACCTTGCTGAAAACCGCTTGTCATTTCCTTCCGCTCCTCGTTGGGTTCGACACTCTTACTTATCAGAAGGACTACGATAGATCCCCTATACTTGTGGGTCATCAAGACTCTTTTCTGGCGCCATTGCCGGGGAGTGAAGCGCCTTTGGTGACTGCAATTTGGTAAGGAAACACTTGTATTACGTGCTGAAATTTACTATCACTTGTCACCATGGAAAATAATCCTTTGAGGGGCTTGTTCGGGGTATCTTCAGCTCGACCAATAGAGCAAGAAGTTGCTCCTCAACCTACTAAACCTACTTAAAATATTTATTATGAAATTCCTTCAGGTATATGATAGAGAAACTGCTAGCTAATCCTTATGCGGGAGATCGAACACTACATCCTTGTATGCATCTAATCTATGTGAATGAAGTTTGCGGATTATTTAAGCTTGCAAGTTTGCCCGATGATGAAGTCAAGAAGAAGGTCTTCCCTTTATCTTTGAAGGGAAAGGCATTGACATGGTATAGGCCATGTGATGATATTGGAGCTTGGAACTACAACCGATTGAAATTGGAATTTCATCAGAAGCTTTATCCTATGCATCTAGTTCATCGTGATCAGAATTATATTTATAATTTTTTGCCTAGTGAAGGAGAAAGTATCGCTCAAGCTTGGGGATGCTTAAGTCAATTAATGTTATATTCATGCCCCAATCACAAGCTCTCAAGAGAAATAATTATTCAGAACTTTTATGCTCGGCTTTCTCGTAATGACCAATCAATGCTCGATACTTCTTGTACTGGTTGTTTTCTGAAGAAGACTATTGAATTTAAATGGGATTTACTGGAAAGAATTAAACTCAACTTTGAGTATTGGGAACTCGACGAAGGTAAGGAGTCAGGTATAAACCTTAAGTTTGATTGTGTTAAATCTTTTATGGATACTGAAGCTTTTCGTGAATTTAGCACTAAATATGGACTTGACTCTAAGATAGTAGGTTCTTTCTGTGAATCATTTGCTACTCATGTTGATCTCCCTAAGGATAAGTGGTTTAAATATCATCCTCCCATTGAAGTAAAAGTAGTAGAACCTATTAAAGCTAAAGAACAAAACCGTTACTTATAATGTTGATCCAGTTGTTCCTACTGCTTATATTGAGAAACCACCTTTTCCTGTTAAAGTAAAGGAACATGCTAAAGCTTCAGCTGTGGTTCATAAGAGTTATACTAGAACACCTACACCCCTTGAACAAATTAAAGTTGAGCCTAGTGTTTCTATGGTTAAAGATCTCTTGGTTGATAATATTGATGAGCATGTTATTTATTTCTGTGATGAAGCTGCTAGAATTGCTAGACCCGATGATGAAGATAAATATAGACCTGTTGCCGGCATGCCTGTTGTTTTTGTTAAAATAGGAGATCATTGTTATCATGGATTATGTGATTTGGGTGCTAGTGTGAGTGCAATTCCTTTTACCTTATACAAAGAAATTATGAATGATATTGTACCTGCTGAGATAGAAGATATTGATGTTACTATTAAGCTTGCCAGTAGAGATACTATATCACCAATTGGGATTGTTAGAGATGTTGAAGTCTTGTGTGGGAAAATAAAATACCCTACTGATTTTCTTGTTCTTGGCTCCCCACAAGATGATTTTTGTCCCATTATATTTGGTAGACCTTTCTTGAACACCATCAATGCTAAGATAGATTGCGAGAAAGAAACTATTAGTGTAAGTTTCGGGGATGTGTCTCATGAGTTTAATTTCTCTAAATTCTGTAGACAACCCCATGATAAATAATTGCCTAATAAAGATGAAATTATTGGTCTTGCTTCTATTGTTGTGCCTCCTACTGTTCCTTTAGAACAATATTTGCTAGACCATGAAAATGATATGTTTATGAATTAAAGAAAGGAATTAGGTGAAATATTCTTTAAACAAATGCCTGTCTTGAAACACAATTTACCTGTTGAGACTCTTGGAGATCCTCTAGCACCCAAGAGTGATCATGTGTTCGATCTTAAACAATTACCTGATACTCTAAAATATGCTTATCTTGATGAAAAGAAGATATATCCCGTTATCGTTAGTGCTAACCTGTCAGAGCATGAAGAAAAGAAATTATTGAAAACTCTAAAGAAGCACCGTGCCGCTATTGGATATACCCTTGATGATCTTAAGGGCATTAGTCCTGCTACCTCTTAAGCACTGCGTTGGTTTTCCCTTGAAGAGGAAAGGGTGATGCAGTGAAGTAGCGTAAGTATTTCCCTCAGTTTTTGAGAACCAAGGTATCAATCCAGTAGGAGACTACATGCAAGTCCCTCGTACCTACACAAACAAATAAGAACCTCACAACCAACGCGACAAAGGGGTTGTCAATCCCTTCACGGTCACTTACGAGAGTGAGATATGGTAGAGATAATAATAATAAGATAAATATTTTTGGTATTTTATGATATAGATTGAAAGTAAAGATTGCGAAATAAAATAGATTGGAAACTTATAAGATAAAAGATAGACCCGGTGTCGGTGTACTAGAATAGGGGTACCCTAGTACCCCGAACTTGTGCACGGGCAGTTGCAGCACCCCGCGGCAAAGGCTTGCCGGGCGATCGCCAAGATCCCCCAAGGTTCCCTTGGAGCCATCCAAGAACAAAGTATTTAAGCTAAGGAGACAAGACCCCGGGAAGAGGAGCTTGCCGGGAAGGCCAACCAAGGCGCTCCAAGGAACTTGCCGCGACGCGCCACGTGCTCCGGCAAGGCAACAAGGCCCCGGCAAGAGGAGCTTGCCGGGAAGACTAAATAAGGTACCCCGAGGCCCGGTGAGCAACGAGCTTCTGGACCCGGCGAGATAACAACAGCGGCAAGGCGCTTGCTGCGGCAGGCGGCCACTCTGCGCCCACGCTCCAGCGCATCCACCAACGTGTCGCTCTGGGGGCCTCTTCGGGCGCGCGTGGCGGGAGGCTGTGCAGCCAGCGGTGCGCAGTGGCATGCGAAGCTGACAAGATCGCCATCGTGGCGAACGGTGGCGCCCCTAACGGTCCTTTTCTGCACTGTTCGGGCGACTCAGACTGGCATTTAATGCCCTTGTCCCCTGCCGTCAGGGTTAGGTAGGGTGCACTGTACAAGCAACTGTATCAACTACCTCGCTTTTTACATTTTTACCCTCCTCTGCGTTGCCACCTGTCGGTGACCCCTTTAGCGTATAAAAGGAGGCCCATGCGCAACGTAGAGGGGGTTCGGGGGCCTCGGACAGTTTGCTTCATTAATAGCCCAGAAAACATCACACTCTCTCGCTCGAGAGCAAGAACACCAGATAATACAACCAGACAAGCAGCAGTAGGAGTGTTATCTCTCCGGAGAGCTCCGAAGCTGGGTAAACTGCTCGTGTGCCTCGCCTCGATCTGCTCTTCGTGCGACCTCCGCCCCCCGCCGAACCAAAAGGGGCCCGGTCCGCCGGCCCCATAGGTGTTCGTGGATCAGTTTCCCTGACATCTTTGGCGCGCCAGGTAGGAGGGGGTGTTGAGATTGTGTGAACCAGATCCGGCGTTCACACGAGCTAGATCTTTATTCCCTTCATCGACATGCCACCGAAGAAGAAGACTTCGGCGGCAGCCGCTCCATCCGCGTCACTTCCGCCACCGTTGGAGCAAACGAGTGGTGGGATGGACGCCGGCGGAAGAAAGGACGTCGACGAGGAAGCTCATGATGCCGCCAGGTCCAAGAACAAGGCTGCACAAACCTCGGCGACTGTACATGTTCCACGCCACTCTCAGGAGGCGCAAGATCAACAGCGTCATGGCACTAGCAGTGCCATACGCATAATAGCCCAAGACCAAGCTGGTGGATCTCGGGGCGCTCAAGACCAGCATGCACGCCAGCGTGCTGGCACGAGCGGGGCATGGTCGCCTGGACGGGATACTGCTCCTTCTAACATAGTTAGAAGTTCAAGCACATCCCGCTCCTTGCGCCGTCCGCCACTGCTACCCACCACTCCAGCAGAAGCCTTGGCACGAGCTCAACTTCTCCTAGATTACCCTCCGACGTCGGACAAGATCGACGAATGGAGAGCCACCATTCAGAGTCTCATCGGCTACGCCAACGGTGACACTCCATGGTGGCCAAGCGCGTCGCTGCCGCGGCAAGACCGCCGGACGTGAGCCAGTGGCGACGAAACGGGCGGAGGTGCAACTACCATGCAATCACCGCCCCGAAGGCCAAGATCGCCAACTCGCCGGATCCACCTCGACAGCGACTCCACTGCATCGTCGGATCCACGAGCTCGTCGCGATCAGCGCCAAGTTCTTCATGATCGACAACAAGAAGACGCTCGAACCCGCATCGAGCGCCGAAGAGAAGCGCGACGTCAATCTGACAAGCGCGCTGGGCCCTCTGTTGACATGCATGCTCCAGGGGAACTAGGCGATCTGCCGTACGCGGTAGGTTGTCCTGCGTTCACTCGTGAGCTGCGGCAAGTCCAGTGGCCCAGTACAAAGAACTTCAAGCCAGACGTACCGGAGAAGTACGACGGCAAGACGCATCCGTCAGAGTTCCTCAGCATCTACACCATTGCGGTACAAGCTGCCGGGGGACGAGATGACAAGATCCTTGCCAACTACTTCCTGCTGGTGCTCAAGCCCAACGTTAGATCCTGGCTCATGCACTTGCCGGACAACTCCATATCCTCTTGGGCTGATCTGTGCCATCAGTTTGTCAGCGCCTTTACCGGCGGACACAAGCCTCATGGCCAGGAGAGTGATCTTCATCTGCTCGCCCAGAAGGAAGGAGAGCCCCTGCGCAAGTACATTCAGAGATTCAGTAGTGTGCAGCACAAGATCCCAGACGTCCACCCTGCCGCGGTGATCAGCGCGTTCCATCAGAACGTGCGGAACCGCAGGATGCGGGAGGAAATGGCGATGTGCAAGATCAGGGACGTCAGTGAGTTATATGCACTGGCCGACAAGTGTGCGCGTGCTGAGGAAGGGAGGAGACTCCCCGGAGAAAATATAGGAGCGGGGGGATCTGACAGTGAAGATGCTGCCCCGACAAGGAAAAACCGGCGGCGGAACAACAGGAGGAGAAAAGGCAAAGAAGTGCTAGTTGTTGAGCAGTCCGGCAACGGTGGCGGCGCCAAGGAAGCCAAAGCTGGTGACTCCGGTAAGGAGGTTGCCGCGGAGGCAGCAGTTGCCGACAAGCAGGACGGCCCCAACAAGCAATATTGCAAGATCCACCGCACCAAGGGTCATGATCTCCAGAACTGTAAGAAAGTTGAACAGCTTGTTGAGCAACAGAAAGCTGAATACGAGCGGCGCGACAAGGAGAAGGCCCAGGAAGGAGCTGGTGGATCTGGCAAGAAACGCCCCGGCCGAGGAGGACGCCGCGGCAAGGCCAAGCAGCGGCAAGGAGACAGACCTCCTCGCGGCCGTGACAAGGATGAAGATGATAACGAAGACGAAGATATGGATGATGAGGAGACTGATGAGCAGGAGTTCCAGAAAGCCACAGAGGTCCTGTGCGTCGACAGTGGTGCTTCTCTGCATGCCTCGCACCGCCAGCTCAAGCAGTGGGTGCGGGAAGTTAATGCAGCAGAACCACCCGTCGAGTCACGCAAGCCTCTGAAATGGTCCGGCACGCCTATCATCTTTGATATTGAGGACCACCCGGATCGCATAACTGCGGTCGGGTGCTTGCCGATGTTGGTTTCACCAACAATCCGCAACCACAAGGTCACTAAGATGCTAGTTGACGGCGGGGCCGGCTTGAAACTGATCTCCTCCGCGGTGCTCCAGAAACTCCAGATCCCTGACAGCGGGCTCGAAGAGACCGGCACATTTCAAGGAATCAACCCGGGAAGGAGCAAGCCAAAGGGAAAGATCACGTTGCCGGTAACATTTGGCAGCAAGCTGAACTTCAGGACTGAGAGGGTCACGTTTGACGTTGCCAACTTTCCATTGCCTTACAATGGAATCCTTGGCCGACTGGCACTTGCCAAGTTCATGGCAGCCTCTCACTATGCGTACAACTTACTGAAAATGCCAGGCCCAATAAGTATCATCTCTGTCCATGGCGACAAGAAGGATGCTCTTATCTGTGCCGACAAGATCTACCGGGAAGCAGCAGCCGCAGCAGAACGCAGGACACTTGCCGCTGAAGCTCCCGAGGGGAAGAAGAAGACCAAGTCCGGCAAGAGCTCTGATGCCTACTCCGGCAAGCGCACCTCTTCGGAGTGCTGCGCTACCATTGAGGACGTACCATCGAGCTCCACCGGCAAGTGTAAAAAGGCAATGGCAGCTCCACCTGAGACCAAGAAGGTGTCTGCCAAGGAGGATGGCACTGGTGGTACATTTACCATCAGCGCCACTCTTGACCCCAAATAGGAAAGCGCGCTCGTTGCTTTCCTGCGGGCGAATGTCGACGTGTTTGCGTGGCAACCGTCTGATATCCCCGGTGTTCCTAGGAAAGTAATTGAGCACCACCTTGCCGTCTGTCCTCATGCACGGCCCGTCAAGCAGAGAGTCAGGAAGCAGGCAGTAGAGCGCCAAGAATTCATCACAGAAGAAATCAAGAAGTTGGAAGCAGCAGGCCTTGTCAGAGGAGTACTCCATCCCACGTGGTTGGCCAATCCTGTTGTTGTGCGCAAAGCTAACGGGAAATGGAGACTTTGTATTGACTTCACTGATGTTAATAAAGCTTGTCCCAAAGACCCATTTCCCTTGCCGCGTATTGACCAGATTGTTGACTCCACAGCCGGATGTGATTTGCTTTCATTTCTTGATGCATACTCAGGATACCATCAGATCTTCATGGCAGAAGAAGATGAAGAGAAAACCGCATTTATCACCCCGTGTGGCACGTACTGCTTCGTACGGATGCCTTTCGGTTTGAAGAATGCTGGTTCAACATTCGCAAGGGCAGTCCACCATGCTTTTGAGCCACAAATACACAGAAATGTGGAAGCTTACGTGGATGACATAGTGGTCAAGAGCAAGAACAAGGCGACCCTGATTCAAGATTTAGACGAAACATTTGCAAACCTGCGCAAGATCAACCTCAAGCTTAACCCTGAGAAGTGCGTGTTTGGAGTCCCTTCCGGCAAGCTTCTCGGGTTCTTCGTGTCTCAGCGGGGAATTGAAGCCAATCCCGACAAGATCAAAGCCATTGAGCAGATCGATGCACCAAAGCGCGTCAAGGATGTACGAAGGCTTGCCGGTTGCGTGGCTGCTCTCAGCAGGTTTATCTCCAGATCTGCTGAGCGCGCCCTGCCATTTTTCAAAATTTTGAAAAAGACAGGTCCAATGAAATGGACTCCGGAAGCGGAGGCTGCGCTGCAGGACTTGAAGAGATACCTATCCTCCACTCCAACACTTGTCGCACCTAAGCCGCAAGAGAAGTTGCTGCTGTATATAGCAGCAACCAATCAAGTGGTTAGTGCCGCGTTAGTGGCGGAGAGGGAGGCCGATGATGAGCCAGCAACCACGGCAGATCCATCCAGCGACAAGCAAGGGGCTTCGCCGACAAGCTATGGTCCCAACAAACATGGGTTTGCGCAGGAACATGATAAGATGCCAAGGAGAATGGTGCAGCGCCCAGTTTACTTTGTCAGTTCTCTTCTGCAGGGGGCTAGATCAAGGTACTCTGGTGTGCAGAAGTTGCTTTTCGGCCTCCTCATGGCCTCGAGAAAGTTGCGCCATTACTTCCAAGCACATGAGATCACAGTCGTCACTCGCTTTCCGCCGAAGAGGATACTGCAAAATCCAGAAGCAACGGGCAGGATTGTCGAGTGGGCGCTGGAACTGTCAAGCTTTGGTCTCAAATTTGAGAGCACTTCAACTATCCAAAGCAGAGCATTGGCAGAGTTCATAGCAGAGTGGACGCCAACCCCAGATGAAGAAATTTCAGAAACGAGCATCCCCGTCAAAGAGGCAAACAAAGAGTGGCTGATGTACTTTGATGGTGCCTTCTCGCTGCAAGGCGCCGGTGCAGGCGTGCTGCTTGTCGCACCCACCGGAGAGCACCTCAAGTACGTAGTCCAGATGCACTTTCCCAAAGAGCAGGCAACCAACAATACTGCAGAGTATGAAGGATTGCTTGCCGGTCTCAGAATCGCAGCAGACCTTGGGATCAAGAAGCTCATTGTCAGGGGTGACTCACAGCTTGTCGTCCGACAAGTGAACAAGAACTACCAGAGTCCATTGATGGAAGCGTATGTTGATGAAGTGAGGAAGCTAGAAGAGCACTTTGACGGCCTACAAATGGAGCATATCCCAAGAGCTCAGAATGATATTGCTGATGGCCTGTCAAAGTGCGCCGCACTAAAGTTACCTGTGGAACCAAGGATCTTTGTGCTTAAGTTGACTCAACCATCCATAACGCCCTCAACTGGACAAAGCAAGAAGAGGAAGTTGGTTTCCGGCGACTACTTTCCGGCAGAGCTCCCCGAAGCCGCCGCCAAGAAAGTCCCCAAGATCAACACCAAGGATGCTGAGGGGCAGTCTGCTCCGGCAAGCCTTATGGTTTGTTCCGTTGAAGCAGACGCTCCCGACAAGTTTTGCTCCGGCAAGCTTGCCGGGGAACATCAAGCTCCGGCAGGACCACAAGTCCTTGCCGTGGAAGCGGATGTTCCCGCAGCAGCAGATGCGCCTTTAGTCCTTGTTGTCGAGCCACAAGCTCCAGCATGGGCACAGCGGATTGTCCGCTTCCTTCAGACAGGAGAACTTCCCGAAGAACAAGAAGAAGCGGAAAGAGTAGCCCGGCAGTCAAGTATGTACCAGTTTGTCAATGGCATACTGTACAGAAGAAGACTTAACGGTGTGAAATTGAAGTGTATTCGCCGTGAAGATGGACAAAAGCTGTTGGCGGAGATACATGGAGGCATATGTGGCCACCACATTGGCGCAAGAGCACTTGCCGGCAAAGCTTTCCGGCAAGGTTTCTTTTGGCCGACAGCCCTCCAGGATGCAACTGCACAAGTAACCAAGTGTGAAGCGTGCCAGTTCCACTCCAAACAAATACACCAGCCAGCTCAAGCTCTCCAGACAATCCCTTTATCCTGGCCATTTTCTGTCTGGGGGTTCGATATCCTCGGCCCTTTCCCCCGAGCTGTCGGGGGCTTTGAGTACTTGTACGTCGCAATCGACAAGTTCACAAAGTGGCCGGAAGTGCAGCCAGTGAGGAAGGTGACAGCACAGTCAGCAGTCAAGTTCTTCAGGTCAATTGTTTGCCGTTTCGGGGTCCCTAACAGGATCATCACCGGCAACGGCACGCAATTCACGAGCCGCACCTTCATGCAGTACATCCAAGAGCTTGGCGCCAAGGTCTGCTTCGCTTCTGTTGCTCATCCGAGAAGCAACGGTCAAGCAGAGAGGGCAAATGCTGAAGTGCTGCGCGGGCTCAAGACCAGAACTTTCGACAGGCTGCATAGGTGCGGAAGAAACTGGATCGAGGAGCTGCCGGTGGTTCTTTGGTCGATCAGGACGGCACCAAATCGAGCCACTGGCCAGACACCTTTCGCTCTAGTCTATGGAGCAGAGGCAGTTCTCCCCATGGAACTCGTATACGGATCACCTCGAGTGCTCGCTTATGATGAGCTTGAGCAAGAACAGCTGCGGCAAGACGACACGCTGCTCCTTGAGGAAGATCGTCTTCAGGCTGCTGTACGAGCTGCTCGATACCAGCAAGCTTTGCGCCGCTATCATAGCCGCAAAGTTAAAGCCAGAAGCTTCGAGGAAGGAGACCTTGTTCTTCAGCGCGTTCAGTCCGCCAAGAATTCCAACAAGTTGACGCCGGCGTGGGAAGGCCCTTATCGGGTGAGACGAGTTACAAGGCCTGGTGTTGTCCGCCTTGAGACCGAAGATGGCATTCCGGTGAGCAACTCCTGGAACATAGAACATCTTCATAAGTTTTTCCCATAAGGCGCGGTTGCCGGAACCCGTTCCGGCAACCACCTTTTGTACAAGTCTTGCCGCTGTTGCATGTAATCCTTTGTACAAAGCCGGGCGCAGATCCCGTGCATAAGTAAAACCCCATGTGCTCCGCATAGCTTGTCCATTTCATGCGTTAGTTCCTTTCTTGCATGTGATTATCTGACACTTTGTGCAACACCTACATCTGGTAAGTAGTAACGAGCCGAAGAGCTCCATATTATTATTTTCTCTTCTTTCTTTTTCTTTTAAAGGAAAAGAAGGTTCTCTCGCACACAAGTTTGCCGGGGGGAAGGAGAAGATTGTGGTATGGGCCAGGCGTCGTTCAAGCAAAGACTTGCCTTACCGGGAAGCAAATGACAGAAAAGCTAAATTGCCAAAGTTTGAGCAATCACTTTTTAAAATTTTTGAGCTATCTTCCTCGAACGACCCTGCTTTTTATGGAAAACCTGTGTGCGGAGGAACCAACTCGTGGCTAGTTGCGCCCTTACTTTGTTTCGAGTCCGCTCAACAGCTTAAGCGTGCTGCATCTAGTCGCGACAAGGTTTCTTGTCGGAAGCAGCGCCGCCAGCAGGCTGCTGAAGTTCCGCACTCAGCGCTCGCGGCTCGGGCGCCTGCGCCGACAAGTTCCCTAGAAGCGTAGGGTAATAACATACAAAGGAAGGAATCTAGTAAAGGAAATAACATTGCAATTGATAACAGAAATAAAGTTATATTACAAGATAACTTGTCGCAGCTCTAACAGACTGTTTTCATAACATGATCAGCAACGACAAGGGAAAAGAAGGAATGGGCGGCCTAATCCCGCCCTCGACTCTCTTGATCTCGCTCACCTTGTCCACAATGGGTGCGACAAGGGCCTTGAGTGCATCCAGATCGGCGTCAGACGGCAAGGACTTGAGGACGTTGGTGAAGCTGAGGCCTGGGTTGCGGAAGGCCACCTTCATCAGCACCTTCTGGAGAACCCCGGCGCAGATTTTGCGTGACTCGTCGGCCAGCTGCTTCGGGATCCTCTCCCGGAGCCGCTGGAGTGTCGTCGCCACGCCCTTGAAGAACAGGCTGAGCTTGGCGCTGAGTTGAAGGCTCTCGTCGGAAGGATACCCAAAGTCCTCCATCCCCAGCTGCGCCAGCTCCTCGTTGATGACTGCGGCAGTGTTCACCAGACCCTCGGTCCAGTGCTCCACTATGTCTCTGAACGTGTTCTGGGTAACTGCAATGCTCTCCAGCAGCGCCGCGTCAGCCTTGACCTTCTCCGACAAGGTCTTCTCCCGCTCCTTGGCGGCCTCCAGCATCTGCGTCAGCGTGGCCAGCTTCAGCTCCAGGTCTTCTTTGGAATCCTTGGCGGCGCTGAGCTCCTTGCCCCTCTCAGCGAGAAGGCCTTGCAGCTCACCGTGGGCGGCAGCATCCTTCTCACGCTCACGCTTGAGCGCGGCAAGCTCCTCGCCACTCTTCCCAATATCGGCCTCCAGCTGCGCCACCTTCTCCTCTAGCTCTTTCTTGGCGGCCTCTGCAGTTGTTGCGGCGTCCTTTGCCTCCTTGAGCGCCCCGCCAAGTGCTCGCTCACGCTCGGTGAGCTCTTCCTCGTAGCTGTCAAGGTTGGCCTTCCGCTGCACTAGTTCACCTTCCCGCGCGGACTGCTTCTCGGCAGCCAGCCTTTGATTCTCCTCAGCCTCGGCCTTCTCGAGAAGAAAGGCCGTGCGCTCCTCGTCTACTCGCTCCCGCTCCCGCGCCAGGGACCGGAGAGCTTCTTGATTTTGGCCCCGGAGCTCCTCCACGCGCTTTTCCATGTTAACTCCCGCCTTCGCGACAAGCGCTTCCCGGGAAGCCAGCTTGGCTTGCCGGGTGCGGTAGAGTGACAGCAGCTTCCGCAGCAGCTGCTCCTCCTCAGGCTCGCCGCTGCTGCTGCCGGGCGCGTCAACCAATGACAGTCCAGCAGAGGCGAGCACTTCCCCATCAAAAGTCTCCCCCTCGACCGGCGCCCTGGAGCTCGACGCCCAGGGTAGCTTGATGAAGATATTGTCACCGGCCTGCAAGTAGGCGCCGGGCTGGGGCTCCTCGGAGCCCGGATCCGCAGAAGCGGCAGAGGGTTCGGCGGTCGGTGCAGCGCCCGACGCTCCTGCGGCCTCAGGGTCGTCAGTGCGATCGCCCCACCCCTCGCCAGCTTCCGCAGCAGCAGCCCCGGCGGCCTCCTCGCCGGCGGTCTCATCAGCACCGGCACCTTCCTCGCCGGCGCCCTCTGTCTCCATTGGCTCAGCCGTAGATGGGTCTGAAGAACGAAGAAGGGAGGAAAATCAATCAAAAATCCAAGAAAGGAAAAACGGAAGAAGCAGAACCCAAGGGAAAGTTTCTGGGCAAGTGGATTACCTGCGCCAAGATCTTCAGTTGCGGCCTCGGTCGCCACAGGATCAGCAGTGCTGTCCCTTGCCGGAGAGTCCCCCCTTGCCGGAGAGCGCTCCCTTGCCGGGGACTCCTCCCTTGGCGGCGCAGTCGAAGCAGGTGGCACTTCGGGACCGGCCTCCGGGCGCTCCTGATGAGGCTGCTCTGCTCCTGCACAAGTCGACAAGCAAGATATCAACAAAGGAAAAAGCACTCAAGCGCGCCCGACAACAGAAGGCTAAACTATGAACTTACGCTGGGGGCTGCGCTGGGGGCTGCTCTGAGGGGAGATTGCCAGGTCCGTCAAGGTGGTCTCGGGCCCACCTCCTGCTGACACGATGGGGTCATCCTCGATGACGATCACCGCGGCCTTGGCCCTCTTCGCCGCTCTCTGGGCCAGTGTTCTGAAAAGAAAGGAGTCCAGATTGGAGCAAGTCAGATACAAGATATAAACAGCAAGATTGAAGGATTATAAGAGCATCAAAGAAACTCACTCTTCTTCCTCCTCGTCGGAGCTGAGCGCGGAAAGATCGAAGTCCGGCTCTCCTCCGGTGCGGCGAGGTGGAGGAGTAGGATCCCTTGCCCACTTGGCGGGGGCAGTGGCAGTGGCCTGGGAAGATCCCGCTCCAGTTGCCGCTGTTGCGTGAGGCGCTCCCGCAGCAACATTGCTTGCCGCGGTAGAGCGCGTCACGCGGCTTGGTGGCTGTGGAGCCGGCTGCCGCCCCGCTGCATCCCCGGCCCTGCGAAGGCGCCTCCTTGGCGGGGCCGGGGGCTCCGCCTGTGGCAAGTTCTCTGAAGGCTCAGCCTCCTCCTCACCGGCCTCGCTCGGCTCGGCTTCGGAACCGGCAGGCTCCTCCTCGCCCATGAACTCCGCGCGTTCGGCAAGGTTTGCCGCCTCTGCAGCCTCCGCCTCCTCCACAGTAAACCCAAACACACCCGCACCAGCTGCGGCCGCAGCCTCTTCCGCCCTAGTAGCGATGAGCTGCAGCTCCTCGTCGGTGGTGTCACGGGTGAGGCTCTTCTGCTCGTCAGCGCGGACCGGCACTTCTTCCAAGGTGTCGAAGAACGCTCGCACAACGTCATCCGCAGGCTCTTGCCAAGTTGGGACGATGCCGTGTGAATCGCACAACGGCATCATGGCGCGGATCCGGTCAAGCGAAGAGTTATTGCACAAAGGAACTACGCCCCTCGGCAGTGTGAATGGGTGCTGGGGGTCGCGTTTGAATAACTCCAAGAGCATCGCGTCCAGCTCCAAGACGGTGAAGTTGTAGTTGAGGCCCGGCCGCAGCCTCATGATGTCCGCCGAATTCTTGAATTCCCAAGCGGGCCTCCCCCTCTCCTGCAGGGGGGCAATGCGGCGGCGGAGGAAATCTGCCCCGACAGCACCTACGGTGAGCCCGGCAAGCCTGAGGCGAAGAATTCTAGTGATGTCGATCTTCAGCCTCTCGTCTTCCGGGGCCACGTTGCTCCAGTCATTGCCGCGCACTATTGGAGTTTGGCGCACGGCGGTGAAGGGCTGCGGATTCTCCTCAACGATCCAGCACCACTCCGCTCTCCACTCCTCCCACTTGCTGCGGAGCTCACCCTCCAAGTACGCCTCTTTCTTGCCGACTCTCGAGACCCAGGCAATCCCTCCGGCAAGCGGCTCTCCTCTCTCTACCCGAGGTATGAAGAAGTGGCGAAAAAGGGCAACATTAGGGTGGACTCCGACAAAGTTTTCGCACAAGTGTGCGAAAACTGCCATGGTCAGGACAACATTGGGGGTGAAGTCAAGGAGGCGGAAGCCATATGTGTTCATAATGTCACAAAAGAACTCCGAGAAGGGCGGGCAGAGCCCGCAATAGAAGAATAGCGGGAAGAACGGGTACCCATTTGAAGCCAACTCCAAGGCAGCGGCCGGGAGTACCCTCGTGCGCGGATGCGCACGCGTCTCCATCGCCCAAAAGAGGTAGAAGTACTCCCTCAGCTCCTGCACGCCGAGCTGGGGGTGAAGATCGCCCGCTCCTTCCGCAGCGCCACGAGCCGCTGCGCCTCGGCCGACTTCACACCCTTTCCCTTGTCGGCTTTCGGGGCCATGGCGGAGGTGGTGGGGCAGGTCGACGGCGTGGTGATGCTGGTGGCAATGGGGGGGGGGCGGAGCGCTGCTCTCTCGGCTTCGAGAAGAAGGGGGGAGTGGCAGAGTTTGTGAAGAAGGAGTAGCAGCAACCAGCGAGGGGGAACGAACTGCCTCTGTTTCCTCTGCTTATAAAGAGGGACGGGGCGGACGTTTCGGCCTTCCAAATAAACAACCACCCACGATCTCTCCCACGATGCCGCATTCAACGCGTGCCATTATGGGAGAGCGCGGTGGATACGGAACAAGATTTGGTGTGGCCCAGCCTGCGTGTGCCCGTGCCCTGTCTTGGGCCTAGCCCAACAGCGCTCGGCACCGTGTCTGGCCCAGGCCCGGGGGCTCCTGTCGGTGTACTAGAATAGGGGTACCCTAGTACCCCGAACTTGTGCACGGGCAGTTGCAGCACCCCACGGCAAAGGCTTGCCGGGCGATCGCCAAGATCCCGCAAGGTTCCCTTGGAGCCATCCAAGAACAAAGTATTTAAGCTAAGGAGACAAGACCCCGGCAAGAGGAGCTTGCCGGGAAGGCCAACAAAGGCGCTCCAAGGAACTTGCCGCGACGCGCCACGCGCTCCGGCAAGGCAACAAGGCCCCGGCAAGAGGAGCTTGCCGGGAAGACTAAATAAGGTACCCCGAGGCCTGGTGAGCGACGAGCTTCTGGACCCGGCGAGATAACAACAGCGGCAAGGCGCTTGCCGCGGCAGGCGGCCACTCTGCGCCCACGCTCCAGCGCATCCACCAACGTGTCGCTCTGGGGGCCTCTCCGGGCGCGCGTGGCGGGAGGCTGTGCAGCCAGCGGTGCACAGTGGCATGCGAAGCTGACAAGATCGCCATCGTGGCGAACGGTGGCGCCCCTAACGGTCCTTTTCTGGACTGTTCAGGCGACTCAGACGGGCATTTAATGCCCTTGTCCCCTGCCGTTAGGGTTAGGTAGGGTGCAATGTACAAGCAACTGTATCAACTACCTCGCTTTTTATGTTTTTACCCTCCTCTGCGTTGCCACCTGTCGGTGACCCCTTTAGCGTATAAAAGGAGGCCCATGCGCAACGTAGAGGGGGTTCGGGGGCCTCGGACAGTTTGCTTTGATTCATTCGTAGCCCAGAAAACATCACACTCTCTCGCTCGAGAGCAAGAACACCAGATAATACAACCAGACAAGCAGCAGTAGGAGTGTTATCTCCCCGGAGAGCTCCGAAGCTGGGTAAACTGCTCGTGTGCCTCGCCTCGATCTACTCTTCGTGCGACCTCCGCCCCCCGCCGAACCGAAAGGGGCCCGGTCCGCCGCCCCATAGGTGTTCGTGGATCAGTTTCCCCGACACCCGGGGGCCATAGGTTTCACTAGTGGCTTCTCTCAATATAGCATAAGTATTACGGTGGGTGAAAATATTACCATCGAGCAATTGATAGAAAATTGCATAATTATGAGAATATCTAGGCATGATCATGTATATAGGCATCACGTCCGCGACAAGTAGACCGAAACGATTCTGCATCTACTACTATTACTCCACACATCGACCGCTATCCAGCATGCATCTAGAATATTAAGTTCATAAGAACAGAGTAATGCATTAACCAAGATGACATGATGTAGAGGGATAAACTCAAGCAATATGATATAAACCCCATCTTTTTATCCTCGATGGCAACAATACAATACGTGCCTTGCTGCCCCTGCTGTCACTGGGAAAGGACGCTGCAAGATTGAACCAAAAGATAAGAACTTCTCCCATTGCAAGAAAGATCAATCTAGTAGGCCAAACCAAACTGATAATTTGAAGAGACTTGCAAAGATAATTAAATCATACATATAAGAATTCAGAGAAGAACCAAATATTTTTCATAGATAATCTTGATCATAAACCCACAATTGATCGGATCTTGACAAACACACCGCAAAAAGAGTTACATCGAATAGATCTCCAAGAAGATCGAGGAGAACTTTGTATTGAGATCCAAAGAGAGAGAAGAAGCCATCTAGCTAATAACTATGGACCCGAAGGTCTGAGGTAAACTACTCACACATCATCGGAGAGGCTATGGTGTTGATGTAGAAGTCGTTCGTGATTGATTCCCCCTCCGACAGAGCTCCGGAAAAGGCCCCAAGATGGGATCTATTGGGTACATAAGGTTGCGTCGGTGGAAATAGGGTTTCGTGGTGCTCCTGGATATTTTCAGGGTATATGGGTATATATAGGAGGAAGAAGTAGGTCGGTGGAGCTAGGAGGGGCCCACGAGGGTGGAGGGCGCGCCCAGGGGGTAAGCGCGCCCCCTGCCTCGTGGCCGCCTCGTTTGTTTCTTGACGTCCACTCCTAGTCCCCTGGGTCACGTTTGTTCCAAAAATAACTCTCCCGAAGGTTTCATTCCGTTTGGATTCCGTTTTATATTCCTTTTCTGCGAAACACTGAAATAGGCAAAAAAAATAGCAATTTGCACCGGGCCTTGGGTTAGTATGTTAGTCCCAAAAATAATATAAAAGTGCTTAGTAAATCCCATTAAACATCCAAAACAAATAATATAATAGCATGGAACAATCAAAAATTATAGATACGTTGGAGACGTATCAAGTCCCACTCTATGTTAGCACAAAATTAATATGGAGCCTGATGCTAAACCAGTTGTTGATCATCAACGCGGGTTAAATCCTAAGATGAAAGAAGTGGTAAGAAATGAAATATTAAAGCTTCTGGAAGCAGGTATAATTTATCCTATCACTGATAGTAGATGGGTAAGTCCTGTTCATTGAGTCCCTGAGAAGGGAGGTATTATGGTTGTTCCCAATGATAAGAATGAATATATTCCACAAAGAATTATCACAGGTTATAGAATGGTTATTGATTTTAGAAAATTGAACAAAACTACTAGGAAAGATCATTATATATCCTATACCTTTATTGATCAAATGCTAAAAAGATTATCCAAATATACACACTTTTTCTTTCTAGATGGTTATTCTGGTTTTTCTCAAATACCTGTGTCATAAGAGGATCAAGAAAAAACTACTTTTACATGCCCTTTTGGTACCTTTGCTTATAGATGTATGCCTTTTGGTTTATGCAACGCACCTGCTACCATTCAAAGATGTATGATTGCTATATTATCAGACTTTTGTGAAAAGATTGTTAAGGTTTTCATGGATGATTTCTCCGTTTATGGAACTTCTTTTGATGATTGCTTAAGCAACCTTGATCGAGTTTTGCAGAGATGTGAAGAAACTAATCTTGTCTTGTAGCGACCCGACCCGAATGGATCAAGTCTCTGTGCTTAGGTGTCATCCCTGGATCGGTATGCTGACACACACAGTACTCGAAGGATTTATAACAGAGGTAAATCACATGTATAAAGTAACGTAAATACTATTACCTCAATCCAAATAGCGGAAGCAACAAGGTTGTGGATTCCCATCAACACCAACGGCAAAGTTGAGTGTAGAAATCGTAACCCTAACGTATTACTTACTCGTCGTAAGAAACCTGCAACATAAGATGTTGCAGCCCGAAACGGGTCAGTACATTGAATGTACTGGCAAATTCACACCATAGAGAAAATGATGAACAATGGCTATCACTATATGCATATATGGCTGGTGGAAAATCTCTATGGTTATAAGGTTTTTTTTTTGCGTAAAGCCAATTTTTCCCTACTGCAAAGGAATAGGATTAATTACTATCATGGTGGTTGTTGAACATTGAGAATGGTTGACAGCATTCTCAATCCCAATTAAAAATAATTAAAACCCAACAACATTAATTAGAAGTAACATGTTGAGATTCACAATGATATTCAAGTACTAGATACTCAAGATGTCCATAACTGGGGACACGGCTAATCATGATTAGTTTATACACTCTGCAGAGGTTTGCGCACTTTTCCCCACAAGACTCGATCGCCTCCGTTTGGTTTCTCGCACTACATGGTGTTTGAGAGGACGGATGACCGAGACACAGTCTTTCAGAAGCGCTAGCACCTTATGATCGGGTAAACCGTACCACCTACAACCCCTACATCTGCTAGTCTACCACTGTAAGAGTTCGCACAACTTAGTCAACTATGCCAGAGCCCATAATGGCTTGTGGCTGCACATGGAAGTTTCTAGCATGAATTATCTTATGATCCCTTTGAGCCTGGGTGGCGGTACGAAAAAAAACAGGCAAGTCCTGATAGACATCAGGTGCCTCAATCCACCCAGATGTGTGTTTAAGTTGCCACCTTAGATAAACCATTAAAATTATCAACTCACATCTGTCATGGATATCACCCACCCAATCCACGTCTACTAGCATAGCATGGCATAATAAGCAAACGTAGAAGTAACTCCCAAAGGTTTCATAATAATACAGGTGATAGGTACTACCTTATCTACTTCCCATCCCACAATTGAATTAGATCCTAATCATGCAATGTGTGAGGATTGATCTAATGCAATAAAACTGGGTTGTAGAAAAGGTATGATCAAAGTGTGAACTTGCCTTGCTGATGATTCGCGAGACCTAGGGTTTCGAAGTAACAGGCGGTGCAATCCGGGTAATCTATCGCAGACAAACAAGAAGCACACAATAAGTACTCATCTAATGCACAGGTAAAACTCGAACGAGAGAACGAACCAGAAAGTTTAACTTAAGAACTCCGGTTGCAAAGAAAGAACGAACCGAACAAAGAAACGGAAAACAAAACGGCGGAAGAAAACAACTTGGTTCTAGCAAGTTGAAACTAGGTCAAATTTTACCAGGGCAAAAACTTGTTTAAGTTGATTAGACGGGACGGCAGTTTCGAAACGAAACTCCAGGCACTTGAATCACCTGATTCCGATAAACGAGCGAGAAGAAAGACTAGAACGAAGATCGGATCTGAGATCGCGATCGCGGAATAAATCCGACAAAAGAAAAGAGACGAACGGACGTTCGTTAACCTAGAAGAATCCGGTGATCACGTTCGTTAGGACGAACGGTCCGGCGAACGGTCCAAATGCAACTAAATCGGAAAAGAAAACGAATCCGATCTAGGGTTTCGGAAGAAAATTGAAACAAAAACCGATCTGGAAAACCGGAACGGTTTAGAGAAGAAAAGAATCGAAACGATTAGAAGAAAACGATCCGAGGAAAAGAGACGCGGGGCAACCTCCGGCGAGGTCTCCGGCGAGGGGCTCCGGCGGCGGCGTTGGGAGGCGGCGGTGTTGGCGAGGTGCGGCGGCGGCGCTAGGGCACAAGGGTGGCGGCGCGGGTGTGGGGGTGCGGTGGAGGGCTTGGGGCTTGGGGCTTGATTTGATGGGTTTAGAGGGGGGGTGTTGGGGTATTTATATTGGGGAGGGGAGGGGGTTTTCTTGGGGTAGGGGACAAGAAATAGAGTAGGAAAAGGAATCCTAGATGAAAAAGAAAACGGAACAAAGGAAAAAAAGGGGCTACGGTGGCCAGAGTCCCGCTGGGACTCGGCTTCGAGCGAGAGGTGGCGGCCTGGGGCGCTGGCGCCTGGCGCCTGGCGCGCGCGGGGCTGGGGCCTGGCCAGCCGGCCTGCTGGCTGGGCCTTGGCCCAAGGCGATGCAGATTTATTTTTTTTTAATCGGTTTCGCGCGCAGAAAAAACAAAAGAAAGAAAATCTAAACGAACTCCAAAAATTCTAAAGTAAATTTTCCCCGACTCCTAAAAATGAGCCAAACAAAATGAACTTTACTCCGGACCTAAAATGCAATTTTTGAAAACACGCATTTTTCCCTATCCAAATAAAATGCAAACAAAACTCCGGCAAAACCAAAATTGATCTATTCATTAAATCTTCATTTTTCCTAAATTTGGGAAAGTCATATTATTCCCTCTCTCATATATTTTGGCACCGGAAAAATAATTGAAGATAAAATAAATAAATCAAATGATCCTCTTTTCAAATTCGAGAAGACTCTCAAATATGAAAATAACGAAATCTCTAACTCTCTCCGAGGGTCCTTGAGTTGCGTGAAATTTCTAGGATCGGGCAAAATGCAAGAAAATATGACATGCATGATGATCTAGTGTATAACATTCCAAATTGCAAATTTGGGATGTTACAAACCTACCACCCTTAAAAGGAATCTCGTCCTAGAGATTCGGAGAGGCTAGCAAGAAAAGGTTAGGGTTTGGGGGTCTTCTCAAAATCCATCGATCATCACACGGTGTCGGGGGTGCTACCACCCTTAGAATCATTGTTACGGTTCCATCAAAACTCATATACTCCATCCTTATTCTTGACAGTGCCGTCTTCTCAGATCTTCAGGATAATTTCGTCTCTGGCTCTTCCGGTAGAGGCATAACCTTTTCCTCAATTCTTATGTCCTTTCATCTTGGTAAGGTTATTCCGAGATTGGGTCTTCTTAGCTGACGGGTCTTGCGCCAAAACTAAACAACTATCGATATCTCTTGGTGGTCAACAATTTATGGTTTCTCCTGCAGGAAATGGGTCTGGGTTGATCCTCACCGTATAACCTACGGTTGGCAAAAGCTGCCTTGTACCAGGGAAAAATTCTTATACCATTCTAAGGTTTAACAAGGTTTAATATCGTCGTCTCTCTACTATAGGTAAGTCACTCAGATTTACCATCCCATATAGCAAGGCGAATAATAAGAGTAAGTCGGTATGGTGATCAATCCATCCCGCACCCAAATCATTACCTTGTATATGCTTTAGTAAATCTCGCATTCTAACACTCGGTCATCCTCACAAGCATTGCAGATTTTCTCTTGTCGATGAACCAAGTTCGGATAAATCCATAGATTCTGCAAGCCAAACAATCATCTATCGTTCCTTCACAACTCTCAGGTTTTGCCTAACTCCTATAAGATCGTCTGTCGACAAAGGTATATCCACTTCCAGGGTTTTCCTTCAGTAAGAGTGTGCTTGCTTCTTGGCAGGTCCTGGGGCATGTGGGTTATGGCACATCTCATCACTTGTAGTCCTTGAACTTATCATTGGGAAACTGATCATTATTCCAACTTCCAACTTCCTAGTATTGTTAAATCCATCAAATTGTATTGTCTTCCTTCCTTCTATTGGCACCAAACTAAGACTTGATTACTCAGACTCATCATGGAGTTTCCATTGATCCATATTTCCGACATCATACCTCCTTTATATCCAATAGTAATTCATCTCTTCATTCTCGTGGGATATCCCTCAGACCGAGATAAAAACTTATACTTATGAAGTCCATATTCCAGTTCGTGGAACATCATTATCCTTTCCGCGGTCAAGCGTCCTTACAGGGGAATAATGGCCATCTCTGCATGGCACTTCTTCAACTGGGAAACGTGAAACACATCATGAACTCCTGACAGTCCTTCCGGTAATTCAAACTTGTAGGCCACTTCTCTCATATGCTCCAAAACTCGGTATGGTCCTACAAATCTCGGGGCTAACTTTACCTTAACTCCAATTCGTTAAACTCCTCGCAGAGGGAACACATGAAGACATGCTCTGTCTCCAATTTGATAGACTACCTCCTTGAGTTTTTGAGTCTACATAACTATTCTGTCTGGACTGAGCTACCTTCAGTCTATCTCGAATGAACTTAACATTCTCTTCCGACTCCTTGATCACATTTGGTCCAAACAACTGACGTCTCCAACTTCATCCTACATACTTTTGGGGCATCACACATATCAAGATAAAACTCGTATTCACTTTGTCCGAAATCCATTACAGGGTACTACCACCCTTAAATGCACAAATCTTCTATAGACCATATTTCTTTTATCCTCAAAATTGGTCAAAATCTTTCCTCATAGAGTAACTCATAAAATCCAAATCAGTACCAACACTGCTAACTTTATTGATTCTCAAATTATTACAATCTCCTGTTTTTCCATTACATGCCTCAACTCAACACCTCAATATAAAGGAAAAGGTCCTCACTACTATGACTATATTACTTCTGTTACAAACTCAACTATTTATCACAAGTCTTCTTCTCCTTCGGACAGTCTCTGGCAAAGTGCCCTGCTTTATTACAACGGAAACATATTACTTCTGACAAGTTTCGAGGTTTCCTTGTGATTATATAGCCTCCTGGGGTCCTCATCTTCCCTTTTGGGCAATCATTGAAGTAGTGTCCTGAATTTTTGCACCTGAAACATGTGATATGACTCAGGTCTTCCCTGGAATCCAATCTGCTTCTCTTCCTGGACCTTTCCATTCCAATCAGGGCTTCTATTTCCTGTGGGTCATACTCTACTTCCTCCGTCGGGAATTCTACTAGATCCCCATTCAAATAATTTTGGGAGATGTGTCCTTCTTCTCCACATGAATAGCAAGACTTAGTGAAGGGTTTACTCGGGTCTTCTTTGGGCGTGTCCTCCTTCATCACAGTTTCTTCTAAAATTTCCATGAGGGCTCCTTTCATTTCTTCGTTCTTCTGCTGGATGGTCCGTTGTACCATGGGGTAAATGTGACACTGAGCAGGATAGTGGGTAGTCCCTTCACACAAGAAACAAGTAATCTTCCTAGTTGGGCATTTCTCAACTGGGTGACTTCCTTCATAATTAGGGCATTCATCCTTGTGTTCTTTAGGGTTGTGTCCGATTTCTCCACAAATCTTGCATGCACAAGGTTTCTTCATATCCTTTCCATAAGGCTTCAACTTCTGGGACACAAACCGATACTTTGGCAAAGTCAACTTCAATTCTTTCCAAGTGGTTACTCCTTGCCACCATTCATGGTTTGGTACATCCTCCACCAAGTAGCAGCACCTCTTTCAAAGCATTGAAGAGCATGCTGGGCCATATCCTTTCCGACTATAGGGTTGTTCTCCATATGATCCTCCATGTTCTGAATCCATCGGTCTGTCTCCAATTGACTCATCGGTCCAGAAAATACAAGCTCATCTCCATTCATCATCTATTGGGTCCATGGGTTTGGGGTGAGATAAGAGAGATCAAGAGAGAGGGATGCACACAATACAAACAATGGTTTTGAAAAGACAGATTTTTGTTGTGGCTGTCGAAAAACATCAAACAAATGACAGCTCACAATTGTCGCATCTAACGTAGGTATATAACAGGAGTTTGGTCTTCTAAAGGTCAACATCGCCAAACTCTTCAAGTCTTGTTCATGCCTACAATGGCTTCTTCCGATCATGCTTGTTCTTCTCAAGTTCTTTTGACAGATCAACTCTGTTGACGCGAAGTCTCTCATGACGTCCTTTATTATTCTGGAGTTGCGTCCCAAACTTTTAGGTTTCATCAAACTCGACCTGAACCATGATCCTGCTGTCCTTCAGTTCTCAACGAATCTCCGGTATCTCGAGGTTTTGCTCCTCTAGCTTGGCTACTTTCAACTTTTGGGTCCTGAGTTCTTCACGAAATGCTTCCTTTCAAATACGGCTTCTTGTGGCTCCATCTTAACTTCTTGATGTAATACTCCAGATCCTGGTGATACACTAGCTAAGGTTAAAACTTCATCTTACTAATAGGTGCTCCATCAGCCTTCTACCATTAAATCCTTCCATGCATATGCATGCTTAACTCAGCACGGTGACAATAGCATTAGCGGGGGATGACATCACGGATAACCGTGTTTCTGCTCTTGTCATTCCCATGAGTTATCATTCCATAGTTGATATCTCCTGCCTTAGGGTTTTCCTTGACAAATCCTTGAGTTCTATGCTCCATGTTCCGGTCTTTCTCCAACACACCTTGATCTCGGGTATTGACAACTTCCATAGTCTGTCAAGTTCCATCAGGGTAGCTGTGACGCCCCCGATTCAATCGTACACTAATCATGCACGCAAATGTGTACGATCAAGATCAGGGACTCACGGGAAGATATCACAACACAACTCTAAAACATAAAATAAGTCATACAAGCATCATAATACAAGCCAGGGGCCTCGAGGGCTCGAATACAAGTGCTCGATCATAGACGAGTCAGCGGAAGCAACAATATCTGAGTACAGACATAAGTTAAACAAGTTTGCCTTAAGAAGGCTAGCACAAACTGGGATACAGATCGAAAGAGGCGCAGGCCTCCTGCCTGGGATCCTCCTAAACTACTCCCGGTCGTCATCAGCGGGCAGCACGTAGTAGTAGGCACCTCCAGTGTAGTAGGGGTCGTCGTCGACGGTGGCGTCTGGCTCCTGGACTCCAGCCTCTGGTTGCGACAACCAGAAAGAAAGGAAAGGGGAAAAGGGGAAAGAAAGCAACCGTGAGTACTCATCCAAAGTACTCGCAAGCAAGGAACTACACTACATATGCATGGGTATATGTGTAAGGAGGCCATATCAGTGGACTGAACTGCAGAATGCCAGAATAAGAGGGGGATAGCTAATCCTGTCGAAGACTACGCTTCTCGCCGCCACCGTCTTGCATCAAGTAGAAGAGAGTAGATTGAAGTCCTCCAAGTAGCATCTCCAAGTAGCATCTCCAAATAGCATCTCATAGCATAATCCTACCCGGCGATCCCCTCCTCATATCCCTGAGGTAGAGCGACCACCGGTTATATCTGGCACTTGGAAGGGTGTGTTTTATTAAGTATCCGGTTCTAGTTGTCATAAGGTCAAGGTACAACTCCAAGTCGTCCTGTTACCGAAGATCACGGCTATTCGAATAGATTAAACTTCCCTGCAGGGGTGCACCACATAACCCAACACGCTTGATCCCATTTGGCCGGACACACTTTCCTGGGTCATGCCCGGCCTCGGAAGATCAACACGTCGCAGCCCCACCTAGGCAAAACAGAGAGGCCAGCACGCCGGTCTAAACCTAAGCGCACAGGGGTCTGGGCCCATCGCCCATAGCACACCTGCACGTTGCGTGGGCGGCCGGAAGCAGAACTAGCCCCCTTAATACAAGAGCAGGCTTACGTTCCAATCCGGCGCGCGCCGCTCCGTCGCTGACGTCTGAAGTGCTTCGGCTGATACCACGACGCCGGGATACCCATAACTACTCCCACGTAGATGGTTAGTGCGTATAGGCTCGTAGCCGACTCAGATCAAATACCAAGATCTCGTTAAGCGTGTTAAGTATCCGCGAACGCCGAACAGGGCCAGGCTCACCTCTCTCCTAGGCGGTCTCAACCTGCCCTGTCGCTCCGCCTCAAAGATCCACAGAGGGCCGTCGGGACAAAGGTCCTTTCAGCCCCCAATCAGTGAATCACTCGCGGGTACTCTTCGAGCTGACCCGACTTTAGTCACCATCTGTATAGTATGTATGTATGTATAGTATATACCCGTGATCACCTCCCGAGTGATCACGGCCCAATATTATAGCAAGGCAGACTGACACGAATGTAGGGCCAACAATGATAAACTAGCATCCTATACTAAGTATTTAGGTTTGCAGGTAAGGTATCAACAGATGTAGCAACAATGTCAGGCTATGCATCAGAATAGGATTAACGGAAAGCAGTAACATGCTACACTACTCTAATGCAAGCAGTATAGAGTAGAATAGGCGATATCTGGTGATCAAGGGGGGGGGCTTGCCTGGTTGCTCTGGCAAGAGAGAGGGGTC
>NC_041388.1:417546044-417547813 GCF_002162155.2 Triticum dicoccoides | reverse complement strand
GGAAAGCAGTAACATGCTACACTACTCTAATGCAAGCAGTATAGAGTAGAATAGGCGATATCTGGTGATCAAGGGGGGGGGGGGCTTGCCTGGTTGCTCTGGCAAGAGAGAGGGGTCGTCAACTCCGTAGTCGAACTGGGCAGCAGCAGCGTCGGTCTCGTAGTCTACCGGAGAGTAGAGGGGGAAGAAACAATGAATACAATGCAAACAAATGCATATCGATGCATGACATGACAAGTAACGATGCTAGGTGGGCCCTAACGTGGTATGAGGTGGTACCGGTTAAGGGGGGAAACATCCGGGAAAGTATTCCCGGTGTTTCGCGTTTTCGGACAGATGAACTGGAGGGGGAAAGTTGCGAGTTCGATAGGTTAGGGGTGTGTGGCGGACGAACGGACTGCGTATCCGGAATCGTCACGTCGTTCTGAGCAACTTTCATGTTGAAAATATTTTAATCCGAGTTACGGATTAAAAGATATGATTTTCTAAAGATTTTAAAACATTTTCTGATTTTAATTATATATTTAATTCCAACCTTATCCAAAACAGTGTGTGATGATGTAGGCATGACATCAGAGTGATGTCAGCAGGTCAACTGGTCGGTTGACCAGTCAAAACTGACATGGGGGACCCACCTGTCATAGACAGTGGGTTAAACAGAGTTTAAACTAATCTAAAATTAGTTAGTAAACCTACTGGGCCCACCTGTCAGTGTCTAATTAAGTTTTAGTTAATTAACTAAATTAATTAGCAGTTTATATATTTGTTTTATTTGTTTTATGGCATGGGCCCGCATGTCAGTGCCACTGGACTGCCCAGTCAGCACGTTGACCCAGTCAACAGGTCAACAGGGGCCCTGGGCCCACCAGTCAGTGGCCCAGGTGGCGGGACCCGCGGTGCTAGGTCAGCAGGGGCGGTTCACGCCGCCGGCGACCAAAAGCACGATGCAGCCCGCCGGAGTTCGCCGGAAAATGCACACAGTGCACGGATCCGCGCGCGCCTGGGCTCGTTCGAACGAGCGCGCAGAGGCGCATCTAGCGGGGGCGGTGGCGTGGCCGGAGGAGGACCGCAGCGTCATCGGTGACGAGCGGGGCGGACGCCGGCGTTCGGCCGCGAGAGGGAAACGGCGCTGCAGCACAGCAGCAAGTACCCTAAACGGTCAGGAGGCCTCTACGGGCGCGTGCGAGCACAACAAGCATGAGCCCGGGACCAAATGGTCACCGGACGGCTGCCGGCGACGAGCGCGTGTGGTGACGCGTTCGGGCGTTCACCGAGCTAGGAGCTAGCGGCCACGGAGCAGCGCGCGAGCGGGCGCGTTGGGTTCCTGGGTGCACCAGGAACAAGATGCCGTGCTCAGGAGAGCACGACGGAGAGTACGGCCACGGCGGCGAGGCGATCCACGGCGACCGGCTCTCGCCAACGGCGAATAGGCAGCTACGGTGCGCGAGGGAAAAGGAGAGCGGGGCGCAGGAGCTCACCGAGTGGGCGCACGGGGGCCCGGTGACGGATTAGTAGCAGCAGCGGCGCGACGTAGACGGGAGATTGGCGTTGGTCGGGGTCGATGGCGACAGCGGCGACAGCGGCGACCCGAGGAAGACGACGACGGGGATCCCGCGCTGTAGAGCTCCCCGGATCCTAATCATCAGCGTGGAGGACGTAGAGGAGGATGACGGTGCTCGGAGACTAGTTGGAGGGGCTCGGGGACGACGGTGGCCGTGGTTAGCACGGCGGCGCGGCCATGGGCGCGCTGGGTGGATCTGAGGAGCGAG
>NC_041388.1:417545093-417545423 GCF_002162155.2 Triticum dicoccoides | reverse complement strand
AGAGCATGATATCCATGTCAGGATATAATGTAGAAAACTCTTTAGGTAGGGGAGAGAATTTTCATGACATTGCCCATACAACGGTGTTTGGGTAATTGAGCAAGAAACATTTAGCATTGGGCTTCAAATGGTCTTGTTGAAAATCGGAGTACCATAGACATGCTTCGAGATAGCATTGACATGGTCATCAGGTGAAGATCAGACTTTGGAAACACAAAGGATCCATCAGGAATAACTTGTAGAATAAGTCTTACAATTTCCTCATGGATGAATGGATAACCTTGCTGAAAAGGAATCTATAATGATAGGTCCTCCAGCCGGGGGGGGGGG
>NC_041388.1:417536449-417544363 GCF_002162155.2 Triticum dicoccoides | reverse complement strand
TAGAGGTTGGACGGGGGTATTGCTCTATAGAAGACAAGTGTTAAAACTTGCACGAGAAATGGTATTTAAAAGAGAACATGGTCGGAACCACGATTGCAAAAGGCCAGATCCCTGATATAAGATGAACTTATACCAAAGGAATAATTAATTTAAGAGAAGCTTTAATGATAAGATCTCCATCGTGTCCATGGGCATGAACACAAGTTCAAGGTCGACTCCCACTTCTCCAATGCATAACCTTTCATTCACTTCTCACGTTCGATGAAGTTGCAGTGTTGAAATTTTATCTGGCGAAGCACCAGAAGAGTATGATTCGTGAAAACTTTCGGGTTCACACAGTTTAGAGAAAGGCATATGTTCAACCCATAGGGGCTTCTTAGAAACATATACCACAAGTTTCAAGAGTAAATAACACAAGCCCGAAAGCAGAGCATGGTTGGCCAAGCAGAGGATACAACTTAACGAAGGCATTATGTATCAGGGGAAGAACTCACAAAGTGATCAAATGTGAAGGACATTGTCGGATAACAATCCAACAAAGGACTTGATGGTCCACAAAGGATCTGATGTGAGTACCGATACTCAACCAGAAAAGGAAGGAATGCAAATGCAACAGGTTATGGAATCCTCTAAATAATTCAAAGCTTAAATGCAAAGGAATTATGATTTCCAAAACAAGGGATCAGAAGCAATGCTCTGATTAGGGATGGTTAAATTGAATAGCCTTAGGGTACAATCAACGACAATTGGATTGGTCGAGAACCAATTCCAGTTAAAAGAATGGAAGCTCGGCCGGAAAGGTAATTTATAAGGATCAATGATGATTGCGTGTATTCGCAACATATTGAGTCAACAGACTCAAAATGATAATGACAAGGAATGTCAATAAGATTTCTATACTTATGGGATTAATCATAATGAAAGCAAACAAGAAATTCCAGAGCAATAGGTCGCTGAGGATTTTCGGAATATCGGGTGGTATTTCGAAGACTTTTGTGTAACACATGAACAACTGGGGGATGAGCGGATGCTCGATAAGTGCGAGAATTAACCGTAGGGGTATTCAAGTGACAAAGAACAGCAAGGCAGTAAGCTCAAGGGATTATCGAAACAACGACGAGTTTTTCAGGGTATCATGTAATAACAAGACCACTGGGGATGATATAAGAATAACAACTGTAAGTAGTTACCCATAAGGGTTGACGGTGGAAGGGGAATTGCAAACGCGATGAACACAAGTTCTCGGCCTATCAGCGGAAAGTATCTTCAGGGTCTTCACGTGCAGCAGACGATCATCAGTAATAAGGGGCTCTCCGGGTGAAAGTGATAACGAGATCCTAATGTTAGATTTAGCAAAATTCATTTAACCCGAATAGAAGAGAGTTCAGAGTCCCAGAGTAAGGATCGAGGAGTAAAAGATCCTAATACCACCCGGATGGTGACGTGGGCCCGTAAGGCACACATCCATGTTAGTAAAAGTTTTGCAATGTCTAGACTCGACTTCGGCCAAGGAGTGTGGAAGGGTGATTCCTACAGGCAGTCGGCTCTGATACCAACTTGTGACGCCCCCGATTCAATCGTACACTAATCATGCACGCAAATGTGTACGATCAAGATCAGGGACTCACGGGAAGATATCACAACACAACTCTAAAACATAAAATAAGTCATACAAGCATCATAATACAAGCCAGGGGCCTCGAGGGCTCGAATACAAGTGCTCGATCATAGACGAGTCAGCGGAAGCAACAATATCTGAGTACAGACATAAGTTAAACAAGTTTGCCTTAAGAAGGCTAGCACAAACTGGGATACAGATCGAAAGAGGCGCAGGCCTCCTGCCTGGGATCCTCCTAAACTACTCCCGGTCGTCATCAGCGGGCAGCACGTAGTAGTAGGCACCTCCAGTGTAGTAGGGGTCATCGTCGACGGTGGCGTCTGGCTCCTGGACTCCAGCCTCTGGTTGCGACAACCAGAAAGAAAGGAAAGGGGAAAAGGGGAAAGAAAGCAACCGTGAGTACTCATCCAAAGTACTCGCAAGCAAGGAACTACACTACATATGCATGGGTATATGTGTAAGGAGGCCATATCAGTGGACTGAACTGCAGAATGCCAGAATAAGAGGGGGATAGCTAATCCTGTCGAAGACTACGCTTCTCGCCGCCACCGTCTTGCATCAAGTAGAAGAGAGTAGATTGAAGTCCTCCAAGTAGCATCTCCAAGTAGCATCTCCAAATAGCATCTCATAGCATAATCCTACCCGGCGATCCCCTCCTCATATCCCTGAGGTAGAGCGACCACCGGTTATATCTGGCACTTGGAAGGGTGTGTTTTATTAAGTATCCGGTTCTAGTTGTCATAAGGTCAAGGTACAACTCCAAGTCGTCCTGTTACCGAAGATCACGGCTATTCGAATAGATTAAACTTCCCTGCAGGGGTGCACCACATAACCCAACACGCTTGATCCCATTTGGCCGGACACACTTTCCTGGGTCATGCCCGGCCTCGGAAGATCAACACGTCGCAGCCCCACCTAGGCAAAACAGAGAGGCCAGCACGCCGGTCTAAACCTAAGCGCACAGGGGTCTGGGCCCATCGCCCATAGCACACCAGCATGTTGCGTGGGCGGCCGGAAGCAGAACTAGCCCCCTTAATACAAGAGCAGGCTTACGTTCCAATCCGGCGCGCGCCGCTCCGTCGCTGACGTCTGAAGTGCTTCGGCTGATACCACGACGCCGGGATACCCATAACTACTCCCACGTAGATGGTTAGTGCGTATAGGCTCGTAGCCGACTCAGATCAAATACCAAGATCTCGTTAAGCGTGTTAAGTATCTGCGAACGCCGAACAGGGCCAGGCCCACCTCTCTCCTAGGCGGTCTCAACCTGCCCTGTCGCTCCACCTCAAAGATCCACAGAGGGCCGTCGGGACAAAGGTCCTTTCAGCCCCCAATCAGTGAATCACTCGCGGGTACTCTTCGAGCTGACCCGACTTTAGTCACCATCTGTATAGTATGTATGTATGTATAGTATATACCCGTGATCACCTCCCGAGTGATCACGGCCCAATATTATAGCAAGGCAGACTGACACGAATGTAGGGCCAACAATGATAAACTAGCATCCTATACTAAGTATTTAGGTTTGCAGGTAAGGTATCAACAGATGTACCAATAATGTCAGGCTATGCATCAGAATAGGATTAACGGAAAGCAGTAACATGCTACACTACAATAATGCAAGCAGTATAGAGTAGAATAGGCGATATCTGGTGATCAAGGGGGGGGGCTTGCCTGGTTGCTCTGGCAAGAGAGAGGGGTCGTCAACTCCGTAGTCGAACTGGGCAGCAGTAGCGTCGGTCTCGTAGTCTACTGGAGAGAAGAGGGGGAAGAAACAATGAATACAATGCAAACAAATGCATATCGATGCATGACATGACAAGTAACGATGCTAGGTGGGCCCTAACGTGGTATGAGGTGGTACCGGTTAAGGGGGGAAACATCCGGGAAAGTATTCCCGGTGTTTCGCGTTTTCGGACAGATGAACTGGAGGGGGAAAGTTGCGAGTTCGATAGGTTAGGGGTGTGTGGCGGACGAACGGACTGCGTATCTGGAATCGTCACGTCGTTCTGAGCAACTTTCATGTTGAAAATATTTTAATCCGAGTTACGGATTAAAAGATATGATTTTCTAAATATTTTAAAACATTTTCTGATTTTAATTATATATTTAATTCCAACCTTATCCAAAACAGTGTGTGATGACGTAGGCATGACTCAGAGTGATGTCAGCAGGTCAACTGGTCGTTTGACCAGTCAAAACTGACATGGGGGACCCACCTGTCATAGACAGTGGGTTAAACAGAGTTTAAACTAATCTAAAATTAGTTAGTAAACCTACTGGGCCCACCTGTCAGTGTCTAATTAAGTTTTAGTTAATTAACTAAATTAATTAGCAGTTTATATATTTGTTTTATTTGTTTTATGGCATGGGCCCGCATGTCAGTGCCACTGGACTGCCCAGTCAGCACGTTGACCCAGTCAACAGGTCAACAGGGGCCCTGGGCCCACCAGTCAGTGGCCCAGGTGGCGGGACCCGCGGTGCCAGGTCAGCAGGGGCGGTTCACGCCGCCGGCGACCAAAAGCACGGCGCAGGCCCGCCGGAGTTCGCCGGAAAATGCACACAGTGCACGGATCCGCGCGCGCCTGGGCTCGTTCGAACGAGCGCGCAGAGGCGCATCTAGCGGGGGCGGTGGCGTGGCCGGAGGAGGACCGCAGCGTCACCGGTGACGAGCAGGGCGGACGCCGGCGTTCGGCCGCGAGAGGGAAACGGCGCTGCAGCACGGCAGCAAGTACCCTAAACGGTCAGGAGGCCTCTACGGGCGCGTGCGAGCACAACAAGCATGAGCCCAGGACCAAATGGTCACCGGACGGCTGCCGACGACGAGCGCGTGCGGTGACGCGTTCGGGCGTTCATCGAGCTAGGAGCTAGCGGCCACGGAGCAGCGCGCGAGCGGGCGCGTTGGGTTCCTGGGTGCACCAGGAACAAGATGCCGTGCTCAGGAGAGCACGACGGAGAGTACGGCCACGGCGGCGAGGCGATCCACGGCGACCGGCTCTCGCCAACAGCGAATAGGCAGCTACGGTGCGCGAGGGAAAAGGAGAGCGGGGCACGGGAGCTCACCGAGTGGGCGCACGGGGGCCCGATGACGGATTAGTAGCAGCAGCGGCGCGACGTAGACGGGAGATTGGCATTGGTCGGGGTCGATGGCGACAGCGGCGACAGCGGCGACCCGAGGAAGACGACGACGGGGATCCCGCGCTGTAGAGCTCCCCGGATCCTAATCATCAGCGTGGAGGACGTAGAGGAGGATGACGGTGCTCGGAGACTAGTTGGAGGGGCTCGGGGACGACGGTGGCCGTGGTTAGCACGGCGGCGCGGCCATGGGCGCGCTGGGCAGATCTGAGGAGCGAGCGGGGGGGGCGGAGATCGAGGAGGAGAGCAGGGGGGCAAGTGGAGAGGGGAGCCCGAGAGGGCGCGGCGTCAGCGCCCTTATCCTCTCCAGGGGGCCTGTATCGGCGCGGGGCGGCGAGCTGGTCCGACGGCGACGCGGGCGCGGTCGGACGAACAGTGGGGGGTGTGGGGAGGTGGTGACAGAGGTGGGGAGGTGGCAGCTGGGCCACCTGGGCCGACCGGGTGCGAGGGAATGGGCCGAAGCCCAGGGGGTCTTTCTCCTTTCCTTTTGGGTTAGTTTTAGTTTTTCTATTTTTGCTTTTATTTATTTTCTTTTCTGTTTTAAATCACTTTAAATTATTTAGACATTTTATAAAAATGTGTTTGCTGCACCATAATTACCTTTGTAATATCCGACAACCATCGAACATTTTTGTTTTAATTTTTGATAACTTTTATTGCTATCATTAATTTGAATACGAATTTCGAACGGTTTCGAATTATTGTGAGGATAGTAACAGTAACCGAGGTGTCATGGCATGATGAGCGTGGAATTACTGTAGCTTAATTATCCGGGCGTCACAGTAGCAGTCCTAGGTCATACAAATCTGGGGATTCTTCAGAGCCTTCAAATTCTACTTGTCTTCGGCCTTCAACCGTTGTAGTTTCCATTATCATAATGTATGGTAAAATCCTCTTCATTCTGAATGGTCTTGGTTGTCCGATATCCTGTACATCTTGGAGTGGTCTCATCAGTCGAATCTTTGTGTGGTCAAAAGGGGAAAATGGTATGGTCTCACTAAAGAGAATTTTTGAATAAGCTCAGAAGAGAAGAGAGGTAAAAGATCTTTTTGAAAGGGAAAGTTGTAGAGAAAAATCTTTGCTATGGGCTTGCCAGTTTCTAGGGTCACGTCCTACAGTCAACATGTGCTCTGATACCATCTTGTAGCGACCCGACCCGAATGGATCAAGTCTCTGTGCTTAGGTGTCATCCCTGGATCGGTATGCTGACACACACAGTACTCGAAGGATTTATAACAGAGGTAAATCACATGTATAAAGTAACGTAAATACTATTACCTCAATCCAAATAGCGGAAGCAACAAGGTTGTGGATTCCCATCAACACCAACGGCAAAGTTGAGTGTAGAAATCGTAACCCTAACGTATTACTTACTCGTCGTAAGAAACCTGCAACATAAGACGTTGCCGCCCGAAACGGGTCAGTACATTGAATGTATTGGCAAATTCACACCATAGAGAAAATGATGAACAATGGCTATCACTATATGCATATATGGCTGGTGGAAAAGCTCTATGGTTATAAGGTTTTTTTGCGTAAAGCCATTTTTTCCCTACTGCAAAGGAATAGGATTAATTACTATCATGGTGGTTGTTGAACATTGAGAATGGTTGACAACATTCTCAATCCCAATTAAAAATAATTAAAACCCAACAACATTAATTAGAAGTAACATGTTGAGATTCACAATGATATTCAAGTACTAGATACTCAAGATGTCCATAACCGGGGACACGGCTAATCATGATTAGTTTATACACTCTGCAGAGGTTTGCGCACTTTTCCCCACAAGACTCGATCGCCTCTGTTTGGTTTCTCGCACTACATGGTGTTTGAGAAGACGGATGACCGAGACACAGTCTTTCAGAAGCGCTAGCACCTTATGATCGGGTAGACCGTACCACCTACAACCCCTACATCTGCTAGTCTACCACTGTAAGAGTTCGCACAACTTAGTCAACTATGCCAGAGCCCATAATGGCTTGTGGCTGCACACGGAAGTTTCTAGCATGAATTATCTTATGATCCCTTTGAGCCTGGGTGGCGGTTCAAAAAAAACAGGCAAGTCCTGATAGACATCAGGTGCCTCAATCCACCCAGATGTGTGTTTAAGTTGCCACCTTAGATAAACCACTAAAATTAGCAACTCACATCTGTCATGGATATCACTCACCCAATCCACGTCTACTAGCATAGCATGGCATAATAAGCAAACATAGAAGTAACTCCCAAAGGTTTCATAATAATACAGGTGATAGGTACTACCTCATCTACTTCCCATCCCACAATTTAGTTAGATCCTAATCATGCAATGTGTGAGGATTGATCTAATGCAATAAAACTGGGTTGTAGAAAAGGTATGATTAAAGTGTGAACTTGCCTTGCTGATGATTCGCGAGACCTAGGGTTTCAAAGTAACAGGCGGCGCAATCCGGGTAATCTATCGCAGACAAACAACAAGCACACAATAAGTACTCATCTAATGCACAGGTAAAACTCGAACGAGAGAAGGAACCAGAAAGTTCAACTTAAGAACTCCGGTTGCAAAGAAAGAACGAACCGAACAAAGAAACGGAAAACAAAACGGCAGAAGAAAACAACTTGGTTCTAGCAAGTTGAAACTAGGTCAAATTTTACCGGGGCAAAAACGTGTTTAAGTTGATTAGACGGGACGGCGGTTTCGAAACGAAACTCCAGGCGCTTGAATCACCTGATTCCGATAAACGAGCGAGAAGAAAGACTAGAACGAAGATCGGATCTGAGATCGCGATCGCGGAATAAATCCGACAAAAGAAAAGAGACGAACGGTTAAACGAACGGACGTTCGTTAACCTAGAAGAATCCGGTGATCACGTTCGTTAGGACGAACGGTCCGGCGAACGGTCCAAAGGCGACTAAATCGGAAAAGAAAACGAATCCGATCTAGGGTTTCGGAAGAAAATTGAAACAAAAACCGATCTGGAAAACCGGAAAGGTTTAGAGAAGAAAAGAATCGGAACGATTAGAAGAAAACGATCTGAGGAAAAGAGACGTGGGGCAACCTCCGGCGAGGTCTCCGGCGAGGGGCTCCGGTGGCGGCGTTGGGAGGCGGCGGCGTTGGCGAGGTGCGGCGGCGGCGCTAGGGCACAAGGGTGGCGGCGCGGGTGTGGGGTGCGGTGGAG
>NC_041388.1:417530666-417535974 GCF_002162155.2 Triticum dicoccoides | reverse complement strand
GGGCTTGGGGCTTGGGGCTTGATTTGATGGGTTTAGAGGGGGGGGTGTTGGGGTATTTATACTGGGGAGGGGAGGGGGTTTTCTTGGGGTAGGGGACAAGAAATAGAGTAGGAAAAGGAATCCTAGATGAAAAAGAAAACGGAACAAAGGAAAAAAAAGGGGCTACGGTGGCCAGAGTCCCGCTGGGACTCGGCTTCGAGTGAGAGGCGGCGGCCTGGGGCGCTGGCGCCTGGCGCCTGGCGCACGCGGGGCTGGGGCCTGGTGCCTAGCGCGCGTGGGGCTGGGGCCTGGCGCCTGGCGCGCGCGGGGCTGGGGCCTGGCCAGCCGGCCTACTGGCTGGGCCTTGGCCCAAGGCGCTGCAGATTTATTTTTAATCGGTTTCGCGCGCAGAAAAAACAAAAGAAAGAAAATCTAAACGAACTCCAAAAATTCTAAAGTAATTTTTCCCTGACTCCTAAAAATGAGCCGAACAAAATGAACTTTACTCCGGACCTAAAATGCAATTTTTGAAAACACGCATTTTTCCCTATCCAAATAAAATGCAAACAAAACTCCGGCAAAACCAAAATTGATCTATTCATTAAATCTTCATTTTTCCTAAATTTGGGAAAGTCATATTATTCCCTCTCTCATATATTTTGGCACCGGAAAAATAATTGAAGATAAAATAAATAAATCAAATGATCCTCTTTTCAAATTCGAGAAGACTCTCAAATATGAAAATAACGAAATCTCCAACTCTCTCCGAGGGTCCTTGAGTTGCGTGAAATTTCTAGGATCGGGCAAAATGCAAGAAAATATGACATGCATGATGATCTAGTGTATAACATTCCAAATTGCAAATTTGGTGTGTTACATGTCTTGAATTGGGAAAAGTGCCACTTTATGGTTAATGAAGGTATTGTCTTCGGGCATAAGATCTCTGAAAGAGGTACTGAAGTTGATAAAGCTAAAGTTGATGCTATTGAAAAAATGTTGTTTCCTAAAGATATCAAAGGTATAAGAAGTTTCCTTAGTCATGCTGGTTTTTATAGGAGAATTATTAAAGACTTCTTTAAAATTTCTAGGCCTCTCACTAATCTCTTACAGAAATATGTTCCATTTGTTTTTGATGATGATTGTGTAGAAGCATTTGAAATGCTTAAGAAAGCCTTAATCTCTGCACCTATTGTTCAACCACCTGATTGGAACCTACCCTTTGAAATTGTGTGTGATGCTAGTGATTATGTTGTTGGTGTTGTTCTAGGACAAAGACTTGATAATAAATTAAATGTTATCCATTATGCTAGTAAAACTTTAGACAGTGCTCAAAGAAATTATGCTACTACTGAAAAAGAATTTTAGCAGTTTTTTTGCTTGTGATAAGTTCAGATCTTATATTGTTGATTCCAAAGTAAATGTTCACACCGATCATGCTGCTATTAAATATCTTATGGAAAAGAAAGATGCTACACCTAGACTTATTAGATGGGTTCTCTTGCTACAAGAATTTTATTTGCATATTATCGATAGAAAGGGAGCTAAGAACCCCGTAGTAGACAACTTATCTAGGTTAGAAAATGTTCTTGATGACTCACTACCTATTGATGATAGCTTTCCTGATGAAGAATTAGTTGTCATAAATGCTTCTCGTAGTACTCCATGGTATGCTGACTATGCCAATTATATTGTTGCTAAATTTATACCACCTAGCTTCACATACCAACAAAATAAAAAAGTATTTCTATGATTTAAGACATTACTTCTGGGATGACCCACACCTTTATAAAGAAGGAGTAGATGGTGTTATTAGATGTTGTGTACCCGAGCATGAACAGGAAGAAATCCTACGCAAGTGTCACTCCGAGGCTTATGGAGGACACCATGCTGGAGATAGAACTGCACACAAGGTATTACAATCTGGTTTTTACTGGCCTACTCTTTTCAAGGATGCTCGTAAGTTTGTCTTATCTTGTGATGAATGTCAAAGAATTGGTAATATTAGTAGACGTCAGGAAATGCCTATGAATTATTCACTTGTTATTGAACCATTTGATGTTTGGGGATTTGATTATATGGGACAGTTTCCATCCTCTAATGGGTATATACATATTTTAGTTGCTGTTGATTACATTGCTAAGTGGGTAGAAGCTATTCCAACTAGTAGTGCTGATCACAGTACTTCTATTAAAATGCTTAAAGAAGTTATTTTCCCAAGGTTTGGAGTCCCTAGATATTTAATGACTAATGGTAGTTCACACTTTATTCATGGTGCTTTCAGTAAATTGCTTGCTAAATATGATGTCAACCATAGAATTGCATCTCCATATCACCCTCAGTCTAGTGGTCAAGTAGAATTGAGCAATAGGGAAATAAAATTGATCTTGCAAAAGACTGTTAATAGATCTAGAAAGAATTGGTCTAAGAAACTTAATGGTGCATTATGGGCTTATAGAACTACATATAAGAACCCTATGGGTATGTCTCCGTATAAAATGGTTTATGGAAAGGCATGTCACTTACCTCTTGAACTAGAACATAAAGCTTATTGGGCAATTAAAGAGCTCAATTATGATTTCAAACTTGCCGGTGAGAAGAGGTTGTTTGGCATTAGCTCACTTGACGAATGGAGAACCCAAGCCTATGAAAATGCCAAGTTGTTTAAAGAAAACGTTAAAAGATGGCATGACAAAAGGATACAAAAGCGCGAATTTAATGTAGGTGACCATGTCTTGCTATACAATTCTTGTTTAAGATTTTCTGCAGGAAAACTTCTCTCTAAATGGGAAGGGCCCTACATTATCAAGGAGGTTTACCGTTTCGGTGCCATCAAGATTAACAACACCGAAGGCAATAACCCGAAGGTGGTAAACGAGCAAAGAATCAAACATTATATCTCAGGTACTCCCATAAATGTTGAAACCCATATAATTAATACCATAACCCCGGAGGAGTACATAAGGGAGACTTACCAGAACGTTCCAGACTTCGAAAAGGAATAGGTATGTGGTACGGTAAGTAAACCGACTTCAAAACTTTTCCAATCGCAATTTTACTCCGTTTTGGAATATTGAAAAAATTAGGAAAATAAAAAGTAGTCCGAAAAGTGCATAAAGAGGCGACAAGCCTTGGGGTCGCACCCTACCCCCTTGGGCATGCCTCCCAGACTTGTGGCCACCATTTGTGCCCTCTGAACTCCGTTTTCTTGCAGTATACTTCTTTTGGTCGGTAAAAAGTCATTATATAATCCCCCGAAGGTTTTGACCACCGTACCATGAAAAAAATCCTTTCTTCTTATTTTGAGCTGTTTTTCTGACAGATCTAGATCGCTATGACGCCCCCAAGCGCTCCGAAGGACAAGTTTTTACAGAAGGTGATCAACCCCTACCTCGCGGAGGTGCTGCAACACCCTCAAACTATTGAGATGCGTGAGGGGGTGCTGCACAACCGCGGTGTCCAAGGGCCAAAGAAGACCGAAAGCGCGGAGAGAAGGCTCGAAGCAATGGAGCAGCAAGTCTTCAAGTGCCAAGGGATGGTGGAAAGTGGACTCAACGCCAATCACTCCATGATCACGGAATTTACCCGTGACCACAAGCTAGATGCCAAGAACATAAGGGAGGCCATTTTCAAGCTTCATGAGATCGAGCATCTCCAAGCCCAGATCTATGACATGCAAAACCAAAATTGTGAGTATGAATACAAATTTAAGAGGATGAGTTTGGCTGCAGATTTGAGGATCCCGGAGACTCGTTCATCTTTTTACGATGGTGAACCTATGACTTGGAAGATGGAGGACAAGCCCACAACATCTTCAACTCCATCATCACCACCTTCGAAGAAAGAGATCTAAATATACGGGTATGGGACTCCCCTTGGCTTGTGCCAAGCTTGGGGTAGGTGTCCCGATATCGTATCACCATCACATCTTTACCTTTATCGTTTTTCTTAATTCGATCCTTTTGGTTATATCTTGATCTAGTAGAATAAAAGTTTTTAGTATGATCTAGCTTTGAGTTTTGCTTTACGTTCCCTCTATGTAACCGAGTCCGTGAGTTATATAATAAAGAGTAGTTTTGAGTTGAGGGCTTTGCTTTCCTGTTGTGATCTTGAGGAAAAGAAAAGAATAAAGAAATAAAAAGATTATATAATGATCTTATGGGAAGTGACGACTTCACATATAAGAAGTATGATGAATAAAATTTGTTGAGAGTTGACAAACATAGTTTTGGCCATTGTTGCAATTAATAGGAAGTAATAAAGAAAGAGAGGTTCAACTTATAAATATACTATCTTGGACATCTTTTGTGATTGTGAGCACTCATTAAAATATGACATGCTAAAAAGTTGATGTTGGACAAGGAAGACAACATAATCGGTTATGTTTTCTTATATCCGAATAGAAGTTATATTGTCATGGATCCTCCAACATGTTGAGATTGCTTTCCCTCTTATGCTAGCAAAATCCTATGCACCAAGTAGAGACACTACTTGTGCATCCAAACATCCCTTAAACCAGTTTTGCCATGATAGTCCACCATACCTACCTATGGATTGAGTAAGGTCCTTCAAGTAAGTTGTCATCAGTGCAAGCAATAGCAATTGCTCTCCAAATATGTATGATCTTTTAGTGTGGAGAAAATAAGCTTTGTACGAACTTGTGATATGGAATAAATAAAAGCGACGGACTACATAATAGAGTTCTTTATCACAAGCGGCAATATAAAGTGACGTTCTTTTGCATTAAGATTTTGTGCATCCAACCATAAAAGTGCATGACAACCTCTGCTTCCCTCTGCGAAAAAGGTCCTATCTTTTACTTTTACCTTCTACCTCTATACAAGAGTCATGGTGATCTTCACCTTTCCTTTTTACACTTTTTCTTTTCGACAATCACTATATGTTGGGGAAAGATCCAGATATATATATATATATATAGGAGTAGGATTTTCTACAAGTGCTTGCCACAGAACTAGTTGAGGGTTTCAACGGTGCAAAAGTTCTCAAAAATTCTGAAAAAAATACTGAACCAACACACCTATAATATAACATGATCCAACAGAGGGATTAAAAAAATACGACTGTATGTGTCCTGGACAAAAAAAACAAATAGTTCAGTATATATTTATGTCGCAGTGAGCTGAAATGCTTATTATTTTTGTCGAGGACACATAGATGCATATTTTGACAATCCCTCCGTTGAATCATCTTATTACGTTAGAGAGATGCTCCCATATTTATTTCATATTTTTTGATAACTTTTGAACCGTTAGAAGTTTAGGGAAACTTAACTAGTTCTGTGGCAAGCTATGGTAGACACAGTTTTACCTAT
>NC_041388.1:417504212-417530239 GCF_002162155.2 Triticum dicoccoides | reverse complement strand
TTATCATGAAGTATTATTGTTGACATTACCCTTGAGGTAAAAAGGTTGGGAGGCGAAACTATAAGCCCCTATCTTTGTCTGTGTCCGACGGAAGCTTTGAACACATAAATATTGCTTAAGTGTTAGCAATTATAAAAGACTAAAAGATGGTTGAGTATGTGGACTTGCTATACAAAAGCTCTTATATTGACTCTTTCCAATATTATGATAAATTGCAATTGCTTCAATGACTGAGATCAAAGTTTCTTAGTTTTCAATGAAGTTTTTGATTCATACTTTACCTTGTGAATGAATTATTGCTTTAACATAAGAAATTATATGATAATATATGTTGCTGTTCTAAAGATGATCACTTCATGTCTGTATTTTATTTTATCGACACCTCTATCCCTAAACATGTGGACATGATTATCGAATTCGGCTTTCGCTTGAGGATAAGCAAGGTCTAATCTTGGGGGAGTTGATACGTCCATTTTGCATCATCCTTTTATATTGATATTTATTGCATTATGGGTTGTTATTTGACAAGTCTCCAACGTATCTATAATTTATGAAGTATTCATGCTATTATATTATCTGTTTTGGATGTTTATGGGCTTTACTAAACACTTTTATATTATTTTTGGGACTAACATATTAACCGGAGGCCCAGCCCAAATTGATGTTTTCTTGCCTATTTCAGTGTTTCGAAGAAAAGGAATATCAAATGGAGTCCAAACGGAATGAAACCTTCGGGAGAGTAATTTTTGGAACAGAAGCAATCCAGGAGACTTGGAGTAGATGCCAGGGAAGCTTCGAGGAAGCCACGAGGCAGGGAGGCGCACCCTACCCCCTGGGCGCGCCCCCACCCTCGTGGGCCCCTCGTGGCTCCCTGACCAACTTATTTCGCCTATATATGTCCATATACCCTAAAAACATTGGGGAACATAATAGATCGGGAGTTCCGTCGCCAGAAGCCTCTATAGCCACCGAAAACCAATCTAGACCTGTTCCGGCACCCTGTCGGAGGGGGGAATCCCTCTCCGGTGGCCATTGATGACCCACAAGTATAGGGGATCTATCGTAGTCCTTTCGATAAGTAAGAGTGTCGAACCCAACAAGGAGCAGAAGGAAATGATAAGCGGTTTTCAGCAAGGTATTCTCTGCAAGTACTGAAATAAGTGGTAACAGATAGTTTTGTGATAAGGTAAATTGTAACGAGCAACAAGTAACAAAAGTAAATAAAGTGCAGCAAGGTGGCCCAATCCTTTTGTAGCAAAGGACAAGCCGGAACAAACTCTTATAATAGGAAAAGCGCTCCCGAGGACACATGGGAATATCGTCAAGCTAGTTTTCATCACGTTCATATGATTCGCGTTCGATACTTTGATAATTTGATATGTGGGTGGACCGGTGCTTGGGTGATGTTCTTACTTGAACAAGCATCCCACTTATGATTAACCTCTATTGCAAGCATCCGCAACTACAACAAAAGTATTAAGGTAAACCTAACCATAGCATGAAACATGTGGATCCAAATCAGCCCCTTACGAAGCAATGCATAAACTAGGGTTTAAGCTTCTGTCACTCTAGCAACCCATCATCTACTTTTTACTTCCCAATGCCTTCCTCTAGGCCCAGATAATGGTGAAGTGTTATGTAGTTGACGTTCACATAACACCACTAGAAGCTAGACAACATACATCTTATCAAAATATCAAACGAATACCAAATTCACATGACTACTAATAGCAAGACTTCTCCCTTGTCCTCAGGAACAAACGTAATTACTCACAAAGCATATTCATGTTCATAATCAGAGGGGTAATAATATGCATATAGGATCTGAACATATGATCTTCCACCAAATAAACCCACTAGCATCAACTACAAGGAGTAATCAACACTACTAGCAACCTACTAGCACCAATCCTGGACTTTGAGACAAGAATTGGATACAAGAGATGAACTAGGGTTTGGAGATGAGATGGTGCTGGTGAAGATGTTGATGGAGATTGCCCTCTCCCAATGAGAGGAGCGTTGGTGATGACGATGGTGATGATTTCCCCCTCCCGGAGGGAAGTATCCCCGGCAGAACAGCTCTGCCGGAGCTCTAGATTGGTTCCACCAAGGTTCCGCCTCGTGGCGGCGGAGTCTCGTCCCGAAAAGTTCCTCCTTATTTTTTTTCTCATCGAAAGACTTCATATAGGAGAAGATGGACGTCGGAGAGCCACCAAGGAGCCCACGAGGTAGGGGGCGCGCCCTAGGGGGGCGTGCCCCCCACCCTCGTGAGCAGGGTGTGGGCCCCCTGGCCTTCATCTTTGGCGAGGATTTTTCTTTATTTATTTTAAGATGTTCCGTGGAGTTTCAGGACTTTTGGAGTTGTGTAGAATAGGTCTCTAATATTTGCTCCTTTTCCAGCCCAGAATGCCAGCTGCCGGCATTCTCCCTCCTTATGTAAACCTTGTAAAATAAGAGAGAATAGCCATAAGTATTGTGACATAAAGTGAAATAACAATCCATAATGCAATAAATATCGATATAAAAGCATGATGCAAAATGGACGTATCAACTCCCCCAAGCTTAGACCTCGCTTGTCCTCAAGCGAAAAGCCGATAACAATAAATATGTCCTCATGTTTAGAGGTAGAGGCGTCAATAAAAATAAAATATGGATATGAAGGCATCATGATTATTCTCGTAACAACAACATATATAGATTTTGTCATATGATTACTTATGTTCAAGTGATGATCTATTCATAATGCAAAAGTATAAATCATAAACCTTATTGGGCTCTGACAAACTATAATCTCAGTCATTGAAGCAATTGCAATTTATCATAACATCAGAAAGAGTCTATGTCAGAGCTAAAAAGCAAGTCCACATACTCAACCATCGTTTAGTCCTCCATAATTGCTAACACTCACGCAATACTTGTGGTTACGGAGTTTTAATCGGACACAAAGAAAGATAGGGGCTTATAGTTTTGCCCCACAACCTTTTACCTCAAGGGTAATGTCAACAATAATGGTTCATGCTCCCCTACATCCAATTAGATATATATATATATATATATCATGTTCTTTCCAACATGCTGAGCTTGCCAAAGGATAAAATGAAAAAGAAAAGGTGAAGATCACCATGACTCTTGCATAAGGTAGAAGATAATAATAAAGGATAGGCCCTTCACAGAGGGAAGCAGAGGTTGCCATGCGCTTTTATGGTTGGATGCATAAAATCTCAATGCGAAAGAACGTCACTTTATATTGCCCCTTGTGATATGAACCTTTATTATGCAGTCCGTCGCTTTTATTACTTCCACATCACAAGATCGTATAAAGCTTATTTCTCCCACACCAATCAATCATACATATTTAGAGCAATTTTTATTGCTTTGCACCAATGACAACTTACTTGAAGGATCTTACTCAATCCATAGGTAGATATGGTGGACTCTCATGGCAAAACTGGTTTAAGGGTATTTGGAAGCACAAGTAGTATTTCTACTTGGTGCTGAGAATTTGGCTAGCATGAGGGGGAAAGGCAAGCTCAACAAATTAGAGGATCCATGACAACATACTTTATCTCAGATATAAGAAAGACATAACTCATTACGTTGTCTTCCTTATCCAACATCAACTCTTTAGCATGTCATATTTTAATGAGTGCTCCCAATCATAAAAGATGTCAATGATAATATATCTATATGTGAAAACCTCTCTTTCCTTATTACTTCCTATTAATTGCAACAATGACCAAAGCTATGTTTGCCAACTCCCAACAACTTTTAATCATCATACTCTCACTATGTGAAGTCATTACTCTCAATAAGATCAATATGAACTTTTTGTTTCTTTTTATTCTTTTCTTCTTTCTTTTATTCGCCCAAGATCATGGCAAAATAATCAAGCCCTTGACTCAACACTAATCTTTATTATATATAGCTCACGGACTCGATTACAAAGAGATATCATAAAGCAAAACTCAAAACTAGATCATGCCATAAACTTTATTCTACTAGATCAAGATACTACTAATAGGATCAGACTAAGAAAAACGGTAAAGATAGGAGTTGTGATTGTGATACGATACCGAGGCACCTCCCCCAAGCTTGGCAGTTGCCAAGGGGAGTGCCCATACCCATGTGATTATATCTCCTTTGTCGGTGAAGAAGGTGGAGGTGACGGATAATCGCACATCGAGCATAAGAGGTCCTCTAGCTTGCGAATAATGCCCTTGAGTGCAACAATATGCTCCTTCGACAAAATATTTTCTTGTGTGAGATACTTGTTTTGTATACGAGCTAACTCAATCATCTTGAGAGCTTCGATCTCAGTTGGGGTAAGAAGGTTATGATCAAGTTGGAGGGTGTCTTTTGCTGCTGGAGCTTGATCCTCCGTGGCCTTCTTGATCCTTTCACCCTTCTTGACCCTCGTGGGTTCTTCCCTCTTCAGATCTATCTTCATTAGCCAAGCATCGTTGTCACCATTGTTGGAGGAGGGAGACGACATGATGCCTAGCCTGGAAAACCCTGACAGAAAACAGCTCGAAACAAGAACAGGGGAGGTTTGCATGATACGGGAGTCAAAACCTTCAGGAGAATATATAATGAATTTTTACCGACCAAAATACGTATCGTTCAAGAAAATGGGGTCCGGAAGGCACACGAGGTGCTCACGAGGTAGGGGGCATGCCCAGGGGGGTAGGGTGCGCCCACCACCCTCGTGGGGCCCTCGTGTCCTTCCCGGACTGCTACTTATTTTCCTATTTTTCTAAATATTCCAAAACAGAGAAATATTGCCTTAAAAATTGTTTTGGAGTCGGTTTACTTACCGTACCACATACCTATTCCTTTTCGGAGTCTAAAATGTTCCGGAAAGTGTCCCTTATGTATTCCTCCAGGGTTACGGTTTCAATAATATTGGTTTCAACATTTATGGGATTACCTGAGATATAATGTTTTATTCTTTGACCGTTTACCACCATCGGATTTGTGCCCTCGAAGTTGTTGATCTTTATGGCACCGGAACGATATACCTCTTCGATAACATAGGGGCCTTCCCATTTAGAGAGAAGTTTTCCTACAAAAAATCTTAAACGAGAGTTGTATAGCAATACATAATCACCTACATTAAACTCACGCTTTTGTATCCTTTTGTCATGCCATCTTATAACTTTTTCTTTAAACAACTTGGCATTTTCATAAGCTTGGGTTCTCCATTCATCAAGTGAGCTAATATCAAATAACCTCTTCTCACCAGCAAGTTTAAAATCATAGTTGAGCTCTTTAATAGCCCAATACGCCTTATGTTCTAGTTCGAGAGGTAAGTGACATGCTTTTCCATAAACCATTTTATACGGAGACATACCCATAGGATTTTTGTATGCAGTTCTATAAGCCCATAATGCATCATCAAGTTTCTTGGACCAATTCTTTCTAGACCTATTAACAGTCTTTTGCAAAATTAATTTGAGCTCTCTATTGCTCAACTCTACTTGACCACTAGAGTGAGGGTGATAAGGAGATGCAATTCTATGATTAACATCATATTTAGCAAGCATTTTACGGAAAGCACCATGAATAAAGTGTGAACCACCATCAGTCATTAAATATCTAGGGACTCCAAACCTCAGGAAAATAACTTCCTTAAGCATTTTAATAGAAGTGTTATGATCAGCACTACTAGTTGGAATAGCTTCTACCCACTTAGTAACGTAATCAACAGCAACTAAAATATGTGTGTATCCATTAGAGGCAGGAAAAGGTCCCATATAGTCAAAGCCCCAAACATCAAACGGTTCAATAACAAGAGAATAATTCATAGGCATTTCTTGACGTCTACTAATATTACCAATTCTTTGACATTCATCACAAGACAAGACAAACTTACAGGCATCCTTGAAGAGAGTAGGCCAATAAAAACCAGATTGCAATACCTTATGTGCAGTTCTATCTCCAGCGTGGTGTCCTCCATAAGCCTCGGAATGACACTTGCGTAGGATCTGTTCCTGTTCATGCTCAGGTACACAATGTCTAATAACACCATCTACTCCTTCTTTATAAAGATGTGGGCCATCCCAAAAGTAATGTCTTAAATCATAAAAAAAAACTTTTTCTTTTGCTGGTATGTGAAGCCAGGTGGTATAAACTTAGCAACAATATAATTAGCATAATCAGCATACCATGGAGTACTATGAGAGGTACTTATAACATTTAATTGTTCATCAGGAAAGCTATCATTAATAGGTAGTGGGTCATCAAGAAAATTTTCTAACCTAGACAAGTTGTCTGCAACGGGGTTCTCAGCTCCCTTTCTATCAAGAATATGCAAATCAAATTGTAGCAAGAGAACCCATCTAATAAGTCTAGGTTTAGCATCTTTCTTTTCCATAAGGTATTTAATAGCAGCATGATCAATTTGAATAGTTACTTTAGAATCAACAATATAAGCTCTGAACTTATCACAAGCAAATACAACTGCTAAAAGCTCTTTTTCAGTAGTAGCATAATTTCTTTGAGCATTGTCTAGAGTCTTACTAGCATAATGAATAACATTTAATTTCTTATCAACTCTTTGCCCTAGAACAGCACCTATAGAATAATCACTAGCATCACACATAATTTCAAAGGGTAAATTCCAATCAGGTGGCTGAACAACAGGTGGAGAGACTAATGCTTTCTTAAGTATTTCAAATGCTTCTACACAATCATCATCAAAGACAAATGGTATATCTTTTTGCAATAAATTAGTCAGAGGCTGAGAAATTTTTGAGAAGTCCTTAATGAACCTCCTGTAAAATCTGGCGTGACCAAGGAAACTTCTTATACCTTTGATGTCCTTGGGACATGGCATCTTTTCAATAGCATCGACCTTGGCTTTATCAACTTCAATACCTCTTTCAGAAACTTTATGCCCCAAGACAATACCTTCATTAACCATAAAGTGGCACTTTTCCCAATTCAAGACAAGATTAGTTTCTTCACATCTCTGCAAAACTCGATCAAGATTACTCAAGCAATCATCAAAAGAGGAACCATAGACGGAAAAATCATCCATGAAAACCTCACAAATCTTTTCACAAAAGTCAGAGAATATAGCCATCATGCATCTTTGAAAGGTAGCAGGTGCATTACATAAACCAAAAGGCATACGTCTATAGGAAACAGTACCAAAAGGGCATGTAAAAGTAGTCTTTGATTAATCTCTAGCTGACACAGGTATTTGAGAGAAACCAGAATAACCATCTAGAAAGCAATAGTGTGTATGTTTGCATAATCTTTCTAGCATTTGATCAATAAAAGGTAAGGGGTAATGATCTTTCTTAGTAGCTTTATTTAATTTGCGGAAATCAATTACCATCCTATAACTTGTGATAATTCTTTGTGGAATCAATTCATCTGTATCATTAGGAACAACAGTAATACCTCCCTTCTTAGGGACACAATGGACAGGACTTACCCACTCACTATCAGCAACGGGATAGATTATACCTGCCTCCAGAAGCTTGAGTATTTCTTTTCTTACCACTTCTTTCATTTTAGGATTCAGACGTTCTTGAGGATCACGAACTGGTTTGGCATCTGCTTCCAAATTTATTTTATGTTGACATAGAGTGGGACTAATGCCCTTAAGATCATCAAGAGTATATCCAATAGCAGCACGATGCTTCTTCAGAGTTTTCAATAATCTTTCTTCTTCATGCTCTGAAAGGTTAGCACTAATAATAACAGGATATATCTTCTTTTCATCAAGATAAGCATATTTAAGATTGTCAGGCAAAGGTTTAAGCTCAAACACGGGATCACCCTTGGGTGGAGGAGGATCCCCTAAAATTTCAACAAGCAAATTGTGTTGCAGAATAGGTTCCTGTTTAAATAATACTTCATCTATTTCCCTTCTTTCATTCATGAACATATCATTCTCATGGTCTAGCAAATAGTGTTCTAAATGATCACTAGGAGGTACGGCAATAGAAGTAAGACCAATAATTTCATCCTTACTAGGTAATTCTTCCTCACGGTGTTGTTTACTAAATTTAGAGAAATTAAACTCATGAACCATATCATCCAAGCCAACAGTAACAACATTCTTTGTGCAATCTATGGTAGCATTGACAGTATTTAAGAAGGGTCTACCAAATATAATGGGACAAAAGCTATCTTGTGGGGAACCAAGAACAAGAAAATCAGCAGGATATTTAGTTTTCCCTCACAAGACTTCAACATCCCTAACAATTCCCATTGGTGAAATAGTATCTCTATTAGCAAGTTTAATAGTAACATCAATTTCTTCTAACTCAACAGGTGCAATGTCATGCATAATTTCTTTGTATAAGTCAATAGGTATTGCACTAGCACTAGCACCCATATCACATAAGCCATGATAACAATGATCTCCTATTTTAACAGAAATAGCAGGCATGCCTACCACAGGTCTATGTTTATCTTTATCACAAGGTTTAGCAATTCTAGCAGTTTCACCTTCGAACTGAATAACATGCCCATCAATATTATCAGACAAGAGATCTTTAACAATAGCAATATTAGGTTCTACTTTAACTTGCTCAGGAGGTGTATAAGTTCTAATATTGCTTTTACGAACAACAGTTGAAGCTTTAGCATGATCCTTTACTCTAACAGGGAAAGGTGGTTTCTCAACATAAGAAGTAGGAACAATAGGATCATTATAAGTGACAGTCTTTTCTTCAACTTTAATAGGTGCAGCTACTTTTACTTCTATGGGAGGATGATATTTAAACCACTTCTCCTTAGGGAGATCAACATAAGTAGCAAAAGATTCACAGAAAGAAGCTACTATCTCAGAGTCAAGTCCATATTTAGTGCTAAACTTACGGAAAATATCGGTATCCATAAAAGATTTAACACAATCAAACTTAGGTGTCATACCTGACTCCTTACCTTCGTCGAGGTCCCAATCTTCAGATTTGCGTTTAATTCTATCCAATAAATTCCATCTGAATTCAATAGTCTTCATCATACAAGAGCCAGCACAAGAAATATCGAGCATGGTTTGATTATTATGAGAAAGCCGAGCATAAAAACTTTGCATAATTATTTCTCTCAAGAGCTCATGATTGGGGAATGAATATAACATTCATTTAAGCCTCCCCCAAGCTTGAGTGATGCTTTCTCCTTCGCGAGGCCAGAAATTATATATATATATATATATATATATATATTATATATATATATATATAATTGCAATCACGATGAACAAGATGCATAGGGTAATACTTTTGATGAAATTCCAACTTCAATCTTTTATAGTCCCATGATCTCATATCATCACATAGCCTATACCATATCAATGTGTCTCCCTTCAAAGATAAAGGGAAGACCTTCTTCTTAGCAACATCATTGGGTATACCTGCAAGCTTAAATAATCCACAAACTTCATCCACATATATTAAGTGCTCATCAGGATGCTTTGTTCCATCTCCTGTAAAAGGGTTAGCTAGCAGTTTTTCCATCATACCCGAAGGAAATTCAAAAGGAGTTTCATTTTCAATAGGTTCAGTAGGTTGAGGAGCAACTCTTTGCTCTACTGGACGGGGTGAAGATACCCCGAACAAGCCCCTCAGAGAATTACTTTCCATAGTAGCAAGTGACAGTAAATTTCAGCACACTATATAAATTTTTCCTTACCAAATTCCACCTACCAAAGGTGCTACACTCCCCGGCAACAGCGCCAGAAAAGAGTCTTGATGACCCACAAGTATAGGGGATCTATCGTAGTCCTTTCTATAAGTAAGAGTGTCGAACCCAACGAGGAGCAGAAGGAAATGCTAAGCGGTTTTCAGCAAGGTATTCTCTGCAAGTACTGAAATAAGTGGTAACAGATAGTTTTGTGATAAGGTAAATTGTAACGAGCAACAAGTAACAAAAGTAAATAAAGTGCAGCAAGGTGGCCCAATCCTTTTGTAGCAAAGTACAAGCTGGAACAAACTCTTATAATAGGAAAAGCGCTCCCGAGGACACATGGGAATATCGTCAAGCTAGTTTTCATCACGTTCATATGATTCGCGTTCGATACTTTGATAATTTGATATGTGGGTGGACCGGTGCTTGGGTGATGTTCTTACTTGAACAAGCATCCCACTTATGATTAACCTCTATTGCAAGCATCTGCAACTACAACAAAAGTATTAAGGTAAACCTAACCATAGCATGAAACATGTGGATCCAAATCAGCCCCTTACGAAGCAACGCATAAACTAGGGTTTAAGCTTCTGTCACTCTAGCAACCCATCATCTACTTATTACTTCCCAATGCCTTCCTCTAGGCCCAAATAATGGTGAAGTGTTATGTAGTCGACGTTCACATAACACCACTAGAGGCTAGACAACATACATCTTATCAAAATATCAAACGAATACCAAATTCACATGACTACTAATAGCAAGACTTCTCCCTTGTCCTCAGGAACAAACGTAATTACTCACAAAGCATACTCATGTTCATAATCAGAGGGGTAATAATATGCATATAGGATCTGAACATATGATCTTCCACCAAATAAACCAACTAGCATCAACTACAAGGAGTAATCAACACTACTAGCAACCTACTAGCACCAATCCTAGACTTTGAGACAAGAATTGGATACAAGAGATGAACTAGGGTTTGGAGATGAGATGGTGCTAGTGAAGATGTTGATGGAGATTGCCCTCTCCCGATGAGAGGAGCGTTGGTGATGACGATGGTGATGATTTCCCCTTCCCGGAGGGAAGTATCCCCGGCAGAACAGCTCTGCCGGAGCTCTAGATTGGTTCCGCCAAGGTTCCGCCTCGTGGCGGCGGAGTCTCGTCCCGAAAAGTTCCTCCTTATTTTTTTCTCATCGAAAGACTTCATATAGGAGAAGATGGACGTCGGAGAGCCACCAGGGGGCCCACGAGGTAGGGGGCGCGCCCTAGGGGGGGCGCGCCCCCCACCCTCGTGAGCAGGGTGTGGGGCCCCTGGCCTTCATCTTTGGCGAGGATTTTTCTTTATTTATTTTAAGATGTTCCGTGGAGTTTCAGGACTTTTGGAGTTGCACAGAATAGGTCTCTAATATTTGCTCCTTTTCCAGCCCAGAATTCCAGCTGCCGGCATTCTCCCTCCTTATGTAAACCTTGTAAAATAAGAGAGAATAGCCATAAGTATTGTGACATAAAGTGAAATAACAGTCCATAATGCAATAAATATCGATATAAAAGCATGATGCAAAATGGACGTATCAACCATCTTAATCATCCCAGTGCTCTCCATGACGAGGAGGGAGTAGTTCACCTCAGGGCTAAGGGTATGTACCAGTAGCTATGTGTTTGATCTCTCTCTCTCTCTCTCTCTCTCTCTTTCTCTCGTGTTCTTGAGTCGGCACGATCTTGATGTATCACGAGCTTTGCTATTATAGTTAGATCTTATGATGCCCCGCCCCTCTACTCTCTTGTGATGAATTGAGTTTTCCCTTTGAAGCTGTCTTATCGGATTGAGTCTTTAAGGAATAGAGAACACTTGATGTATGTCTTGCACGTGCTTATCTGTGGTGACAATGGGATATCACGTGATCCACTTGATGTATGTTTTGGTGATCAACTTGCAAGTTCCATGACCTCATGAACTTATGCATAGGGGTTGGCACACATTTCCGTCTTGACTCTCCGGAAGAAACTTTGGGGCACTTTTTGAAGTTCTTTGTATTGGTTGAATAGATGAGTCTGAGATTGTGTGATGCATATCGTATAATCATACCCACAGATACTTGAGGTGACACTGAAGTATCTAGGTGACATTAGGGTTTTGGTTGATTTGTGTCTTAAGGTGTTATTCTAGTACGAACTCTATGATAGTTGAACGGAAAGAATAGCTTTGTGTTATTTTACTACGGACTCTTGAATAGATCGATCAGAAAGGATAACTTTGAGGTGGTTTCGTACCCTGCGATAATCTCTTTGTTTGTTCTCCGCTATTAGTGACTTTGGAGTGACTCTTTGTTGCATGTTGAGGGATAGTTATATGATCCAATTATGTTATTATTGTTGAGAGAACTTGCACTAGTGAAAGTATGAACCCTAGGCCTTGTTTCAACGCACTGCAATACCGTTTACGCTCACTTTTATCATTAGTTACCTTGCTGTTTTTATATTTTCAGATTACAAATACCTATATCTACCATCCATATTGCACTTGTATCGCCATCTCTTAGCCGAACTAGTGCACCTATACAATTTACCATTGTATTGGGTGTGTTGGGGACACAAGAGACTCTTTGTTATTTGGTTGCAGGGTTGTTTGAGAGAGACCATCTTCATCCTACGCCTCCCACAGATTGATAAACCTTAGGTCATCCACTTGAGGGAAATTTGCTGCTGTCCTACAAACCTCTGCACTTGGAGGCCCAACAACGTCTACAAGAACAAGGTTGTGTACTAGACATCAAGCTCTTTTCTGGCGCCGTTGCCAGGGAGGTTAGCGCTTGAAGGTCTATCTTTAGATCTTCCAATCGAATCTTTTTGTTTCTTGTTTTATCACTAGTTTAGTTTCTAAAATAAAACTACAAAAAATGGAATTAAGATTGCCTCATATGCTTCATCTTTTTAATGTCTTTCATGAAAATAAGGATTCCGATAATTGTGCCAAAGTGTTAGAAGAAGAATGCATTAAAATGTTTGGCACTAAATCTTTGAATGATGAGCATGATTGCAATGTTGTTAGTATGAATTCCTTGAATATCCATGATGCTAATGATATGCATAGCCACAATCTTGGGGAAGGTATGTTTGATGAAGATGATATTTTTTGTCCCCCAAGTTTTGATGAGAAAATTTATTATGATGAAAGCATGCCTCCTATTTATGATGATTATATTGATGAAAGTGGATTTGGAGAGGTCATGAAATTATTTAGTAATGATTCCACTATCTTGGAAGAGGTTTCAATCGATTATGATGAGAACAAAGTTGCTACCTATGATGATTATTGTGATGACACTTATGCTATAAAAGGCAGTGATGATTGTATTATGAAACTTGTCATGATTATGAGTACCCTTTTTCTGAACATTACTCTTTTAATGTGGAAACAATTTATAGTATTCAGGCTTCTTATGATACTCCCACTATTCTGAATGAGAAGAATTTTGCTTATGTGGAGAGTAGTAAATTTTCTATGCTTGTAGATCATGAAAAGAATGCTTTAGGTGCTGGTTATATTGTTGAATTCATTCGTGATGCTACTGAAAATTATTATGAGGGAGGAATTTATGCTTGTAGGAATTGCAATAATATCAAGTTTCCACTCTATGTGTTAAAAGTTTTAAAGTTATGCTTGTTTTGCCTTCCTATGCTAGTTGATTGTTGTTCCCATAAGATGTTTGCACACAAAATCCCTATGAATAGGAAGTGGGTTAGATTTAAATGTGCTAGTCATATGCTTCATGATGCTCTCTTTATGTTTCAATTCTTATCGTTTATGTGAGCCTCATCGAAATCATCATGCCTAGCTAGGGGCGTTAAACGTTAGCGCTTATTGGGAGGCAACCCAATCTTATTTTTGTCCCTTTCTTTTTGCTCATGTTTAGCAATAAATAATCTATCTAGCCTATGGTTATATGTGGTTTTATGTTTTAATTAGTGTTTGTGCCAAGTAGAACCTTTGGGAAGACTTGGGTGAAGTATTTATGATCATGCTGTAAACAACAGAAACTTTAGCGCTCACGAGATTAGCTGCCATTTTTTACTGGAGAGTGATATTTAGTTAATACTTTTTGAAGATGATTAATAGATAAATTCCTCACGTCCAGAAATTTATTTTACAATTTTTGGGGTTCCAGAAGTATACGTTTGATCCAGATTACTACAGACTGTTATGTTTTTGACAGATTCTGTTTTCTATGTGTTGTTTGCTTATTTTGATGAATCTATGAGTAGTACTGGAGGGTATGAACCATAGAGAAGTTGGAATAAAGTAGATATTACACCAATATGAATTTAGAATGAGTTCACAACAGTACCTAAGTGATGATTTATTTTCTTATACTAACGGAGCTGGAAAGGAGCAAATCTGAGAGACTTATTCTGCAGAACTCCAAAAGTCCTAAAAATTTACGGAGAAATATTTTGGAATATATAAAAAATATTGGGTGAATAAAATACCAGAGGGGACCCACCAGGTGGCCACAAGCCTGGGGGCGCGCCATACCCCCCTAGGCGCGCCCCTAGGGCTTGTGGCCCCCCTGGCATGTTGAGGGACGCAGTAATTTCAAAAAAATTCCTACGCACACGCAAGATCGTGGTGATGCATAGCAACGAGAGGGGAGAGTGTTTTCTATGTACCCTCGTAGACCGTAACCGGAAGCGTTATGACAATGCGGTTGATGTAGTCGTACGTCTTCACGATCGACCGATCCTATTACGAAAAGTGCGGCACCTCCGTGATCTGCACACGTTCGGCTCGGTGATGTTCCACAAACTCACGATCCAGCAGAGTGTCGAGGGAGAGCTTCGTCAGCACGGCAGTGTGATGACGGTGATGATGATGCTAACGGAACAGGGCTTCACCTAAGCATCGCTACGATATGACCGAGGTGGATTATGGTGGAGGGGGCATCGCACACGGCTAAGAGATCAATGATCAACTTGTGTGTCTATGGGGTGCCCCTGGCCACGTATATAAAGGATGGAGGGAGGAGGAGGCCAGCCCTCATGGGGCGCGCCCAAAGTGTGGAGTCCTACTAGGACTCCCTAGTCCTAGTAGGATTCCACCTCCCACATGGAATAGGAAAAAGGGAAGGGAGAAGGAGAAGGAAGGAAGGGGGCGCCCCCTTTCCCTAGTCCAATTCGGACCAGTCCATGGGGAAGGGGCGCGGCCACCCTTGAAGCCTTTCTCTCCTTTCCCGTATGGCCCATTAAGGCCCAATACGAATTCCCGTAACTCTCTGGTACTCTAAAAAAAACCTGAATCACTCGAAACCTTTCGGATGTCCGAATATAGCCTTCCAATATATCGATCTTTATGTATCGACCATTTCGAGACTCCTCGTGATGTCCCCAATCTCATCTGGGACTCCGAACTACCTTCGGTACATCAAAACACATAAACTCATAATATCGATCGTCACCGAACGTTAAGCGTGTGGACCCTACGGGTTCGAGAACTATGTAGACATGACCGAGACACGTCTCCGGTCAATAACCAATAGCGGAACCTGGATGCTCATATTGGTTCCTACATATTCTACGAAGATCTTTATCGGGCAAACCGCATAACAACATACGTTGTTCCCTTTGTCGTCGGTATGTTACTTGCCCGAGATTCGACCGTCAGTATCTCAATACCTAGTTCAATCTTGTTACCGGCAAGTCTCTTTACTCGTTCCATAATGCATCATCCCGTAACTAACTTGTTAGTCACATTGCTTGCAAGGCTTATAGTGATGTGCATTACCGAGAGGGCCCAGAGATACCTCTCCGACAATCGGAGTGACAAATCCTAATCTTGATCTATGCCAACTCAACCAGTACCATTGGAGACACCTGTAGAGCACCTTTATAATCACCCAATTACGTTGTGACATTTGGTAGCACACAAAGTGTTCCTCCGGTATTCAGGAGTTGCATAATCTCATAGTCATAGGAACATGTATAAGTCATGAAGAAAGCAATAGAAATATACTAAACGATCAAGTGCTAAGCTAACGGAATGGGTCAAGTCAATCACATCATTCCCTAATGATGTGATCCCGTTCATCAAATGACAACCATGTCTATGGCTTGGAAACTTAACCATCTTTGATTAACGAGCTAGTCAAGTAGAGGCATACTAGGGACACTCTGTTTGTCTATGTATTCACATATGTACTAAGTTTCCGGTTAATACAATTCTAGCATGAATAATAAACATTTATCATGATATAAGGAAATATAAACAACAACTTTACTATTGCCTCTAGGGCATATTTCCTTCATGGCAGGCCTCCGGTGCCAATCTTTTGCTATATGATGTATTTTGACATGGAAAAAATCATAAGGAAGCTTTCGGGATGAAGCACCGCCATCTCGAGGCAGAACCTAGGTAAAAGCAATCTAGGGCTCCGGCGGAGCTATTCTGCCGGGGAAACTTCCCTCCCGGAGGGGGAAATCGAAGGCATCATCATCACCAATGATCCTCTCATCGAGATCTCCATCAACATATTCACCAGCACCATCTCCTCTCAAACCCTAGTTCATCTCTTGTATCCGATCTTTGTCTCAAAACCTCAGATTGGTACATGTGGGTTGCTAGTAGTGTTGATTACTCCTTGTAGTTGATGCTAGTTGGTTTATTCGGTGGAAGACCATATGTTCAGACCCTTAATGATATTTATTACCCCTCTAATTATGAACATGAATATGCTTTGTGAGTAGTTATCTTTGTTCCTGGGGACATGGGAGAAGTCTTGTTATAAGTAATCATGTGAATTTGGTATTTGTTCAATATTTTGATGAGATGTATGTTGTCTTTCCTCTAGTGGTGTTATGTGAACATCGACTACATGAAACTTTACCATGATTTGGGCCTAGGGGAAGGCATTGGAAAGTAATAAGTAGATGATGGGTTGCTAGAGTGACAGAAGCTTAAACCCTAGTTTATGTGTTGCTTCATAAGGGGCTGATTTGGATCCACATGTTTCATGCTATGGTTAGATTTATCTTAATTCTTCTTTCGTAGTTGTGGATGCTTGTGAGAGGGGTTAATCATAAGTGGGAGGCTTGTCCAAGTAAGGACAGCACCCAAGCACCGGTCCACCCACATATCAAATTATCAAAGTAACGAATGTGAATCATATGAGCATGATGAAAACTAACTAGACAACAATTCCCATGTGTCCTCGGGAGCACTTTGCTTTATATAAGAGTTTGTCTAGGCTTGTCCTTTTCTACAAAAAGGATTGGGCCACCTTGCTGCACCTTAGTTACACTTGTTACTTGTTACCCGTTACGAATTATCTTATTACAAAACTATCTATTACCGATAATTTCAATGCTTGCAAAGAATACCTTGCTGAAAACCGCTTGTCATTTCCTTCTGCTCCTCGTTGGGTTCGACACTCTTACTTGTCAAAAGGACTATGATAGATCCCCTATACTTGTGGGTCATTAGGCATCCCCAAGCTTAGATGCTTGGTTGTCCTTAAATATTACCTTGGAGTGCCTTGGGCATCCCCAAGCTTAGGCTCTTGTCACTCCTTATTCCATAGTCCATCAAATCTCTACCCAAAACTTGAAAACTTCACAACACAAAACTCAACGGAGAACTCATGAGATCCGTTAGTATAATAAAATAAATCACCACTTTTGTTACTATTGTGAACTCATTCTTTATTTATATTGGTGTAATATCTACTGTATTCCAACTTCTCCATGGTTCAAACCCCTGATACTACCCATAGATTCATCAAAATAAGCAAACAACACACAGAAAACAGAATTTGTCAAAAACAGAATAGTTTGTAGCAATCTGAAAACTTTGTATACTTCTGTACCTCCAACAATTCTGAAAATTAAGAAAACATAGGAAATTCATATATCAATCTTGTGTAGAAAAATCGGGATTTTATCACGCTTCTGTGATTTTTAGTGATTCTGGCAATCGGCACAAAAGTTCCTGGTTTTCAGCAAGATCAAATCAACAATATACCAAAGTATCCCAAAGGCTTACTTGGCTCAAACACTAACTAAAAAAACACCAAAACACAATTAGTATATATGTAATAATGTGTATTTATTCAAGAACAGTAGCAAAAACAAAAAACATAAAAATAAAATTAGGTTGCCTCCCAACAAGCACTATTGTTTAACGCTCCTAGCTAGGCATAAAACATAGATCTTGGTGTTGTCATCTTTGGTATTCTTTTCCTTAGATGTGTTCCCGTCGGAAGGTTTTGCAAAGATAACTTGGAACACATCATCCATAGAAATTTTGGCATCATTAAGCTGCCCAACTACGTATCCCCTTTGATTTCTAGCTACGATCCAACAATACTTTTGATTAACATCATTGAAAACTTGTTGGGTCATATCTAAAATGCGAATTTTCTTTTTGAGATTTTCATCAAAAGATTTATTATTTCCAAACAAATGTCTCAAAGTATAGTCACTATTGTAAAGAATCTCATCTATCACCGGTTTTTCACAGCTCATACCATAATGATCAAAATTTTCCCTAGCTTCCCGTACTTTGTGATCAAATTCATTCTTAAGAACTTGGGTAGCTATCTTTTTAGCCTTAGGATCTTTTATAACGGGTAGCTCATAAAATCATCTTTGCAAGGTAGGATGAGTACGGATAAATCTAGTTTCAAATTTCAGAACTAGTGCTGAAATAGCTTCTGCATAAGTTCTAGTTCTTTAAGTATGGGAATATCATCGAGAGGCAAATTGCCTACACAATTGAAAAAGTCTTGTATGTGTTCTTTTCCCATAAAATTCCCTTGCCACAAAACAAAAGTTTTAGCGTCCAGATTGTCGGTCCATCCAATTTTAGGAGTTAGGCCACCATCTGTTTCTGCCATACCAAAGTCACTCATGATGATGTGTTCAAGCAGACAAAAGATCAGACAGAAAGAGGGCGAATAAAAAGGAAAATATTTTGTGCTTTTCTAAAAACGTTTTAGAAGTGGGGGAGAGGAAAACGAGAGGCAAATGGCAAATAATGTAATGCAAAAGATGAAAGTTTATGGTGGGTACTTGGTAGGCTTGATGTAGAACCTCCCCGGCAACGGCGCCAGAAATTCTTCCTGCTACTTCTTGAGCTTGCGTTGATTTTTTCCTTGAAGAGGAAAGGGAGATGCAGCAAAGTAGAGATATGTATTTCCCTCAGTTGAGAACCAAGGTATCAATCTAGTAGGAGGTACGAGCAAGTCTCCAATCTATACACCTACTAAAACTAACAAACACTTGCACTCAACACAAAAAAGAGGTTGTCAATGCCTTCACGGTCTCGAACAAGCGGAGTGAGATCTAATATAAATAGGTATATAAGATGAATAAAAGAGAAAACTAAAGTAAATCTAAATAAATTGCAGCAAGGTATTTTTGGTTTTTTGATTTATAGATTTGAAAATATATGATGGAAAATAGACCTGGCGGCCATAGGTTTCACTAGAGGCTTCTCTCTTGAAAGAAAACACATGGTGGGTGAACAAATTGATGATAAGCAATTGATAGAAAAGCGCAAAGTTACAACGATATCCAAGCCAATGATTATAAATATAGGCATCACGTCTGTGTCAAGTAGACCGAAACGATTCTGCATCTACTACTATTACTCCACACATTGACTGCTATCTAGCATGCATCTAGAGTATTAACTTCATAAGAACAGAGTAACACCTTAAGTAAGATGACATGATGTCGAGGGATAAACTCAAGCAATATGATGAAAACCCCATCTTTTTACCCTCGATGGCAACAATACAATACATGCCTCGCTACCCCTACTTTGTCACTGGGTTTGAACACCACAAGATTGAACCCAAAACTAAGCACCTCTCCCATTGCAATAAGAACCAATCTAGTTGGCCAAACCAAACCGATAATTTGATGAGAAATAAAAGATATTTAATCATGCATAAAAGAGTTTAGAAAAGACGCAAATAATATTCATAGATAATCTGATCATAAATCCACAATTCATTGAATATCGTCAAATACACCTCAAAAGAATATTACATCGGATAGAACTCCAAGGACATCGAGGTGAACATGGTATTGAAGATCATAGAGAGAGAAGAAGCCATCTAGCTACTAGCTATATGGACCCATAGGTCTGTGGTAAACTACTCACGCTTCATTGGAAGGGCAATAGAGTTGATGTAGATGCCCTCCGTAATTGAATCCCCCTCCGACAGGGTGCTGGAAAAGGCCCCAAGATGGGATCTCACGGGAACAGAGGCTTGCAGCGGCGGAAAAGTATTTTGGTGGATGCTTCTGATGTTGGGGGAATATTTGGGTATTTATGGACCGAACATTAGGGTTAGGAGGTCCGGGGGGCACAAGCCTAGGGGCGCCCCCTTGGAGGGCTTGTGGCCACCTCATAGGTCTTCTGGCCACCTCTCTAAGTCTCCCAGGTGTCTTCCGGTCCAAGAAAAATCATCGCGAAAGTTTTATTCTGTTTGGACTCCATTTGATATTCCTTTTCTGTAAAAGTCAAAAACAAAGAAAAAAATAGAAATCGACAATGGGCTCTAGGTTAATATGTTAGTACCAAAAATAATCTAAAGTAGCATATTAATGCATATAAAACATCTAAAACAGATAATATAATAGCATGGAACAATAAAAAATTAGATACATTGGAGACGTATCACGCGTCGTCTATACCTTCTGCCATCGACAAGCAAAGAGATACCACCGTGAAGACCAGGAGGACGAGCACGCCTCCTGGGAACAGGAGCCCGTTTTGACAACTATGCTAAAGTTCTTATAACTGCGGCACTGCCAGGATTAGGATTAACATCCTACCAATACCACAATAGCAATGGACAATGTACTCCATGCTCCACGTCCTGGGATCAAGATTTGGGAAGAACACATTTCTTAGTTTCAATGTTTTTGCCACATTTGAAAATAGATAGCAAGAGTTTGCACATGTATGCTTCTATGCTTGTAATCATATTACTTAACTAACATGTGGCATGTTTATGTTTGTATATGTATATATATTAACTTACATGCATTGATGAATATTCTAAGCACTTTCAGACTTTTTCAAGAGAACTACGAGGCATTAGTTTGTGCACTTTCAGAATTATGCACGAAGACTTCCAGCAAGAGTAGTTTCAGCAAACTAATGGTTATTTCCTATTTACATAATCAAAAAAGGCTCCGCTCAACATTTTTTATGACACTACACAACGTCGCAGAAAATGTGCATGCCTAGTGACGGCCAAATGTGTTGCCTAAATTAGGCTACAACACCACTAAAATTGTTGAGGGTGCTATCCTAGGAGGAGATAGCTAGTGAGGGTTTCCGTCATAGAAAATTATTTTAGGCGACTTTTTCCTGTAATGACTTTGATCACAAAATAACACACATTTTGTATTGTATTGTCATCATCGTGTGATCTTTAATTAGGATCATCTTGGTGTTGGTAGCCCTAGATTTTGGCAATGTATGACAAATGATGAAATTTGTGGGTGGTTGCAACAAATGTGTATTGTCCTGGGGAACATATAGTATATATGTGTAGCTTGGTCGACTAACAGTGCCATGTCTCTAGGTGTTCTAATATTAATATTAACCAATTTCCTCCAACTCCAATTAACAGAGAAACTCTCTTCGACTTTATTGATATATGGTGTGAAGAGAGTCAATCAATTAAAATGTAGAAAGTACCAATCAAGCCTATTAAGATATAAATTGATGAACAATCTACCTATATCCAAACAATAAGATATGATCAAGCAAACATTCATTATATGTAGATCGAGTCCACACTTAAAGTAACATTGATACAACAACTACTTTTCCATAGAGAAAATATAGATAGCCATACATCCATTCTTAATTTGGATGCATATCAAGTCCAATATTAATGAATATTGATGTATAAATGGATCTATATCCATATAAAAAGATAGGGTATGCATCAATCATTAATTGGATGTAAACCAAGTCCATAGTTAATGAATATTAATAAAAAAATTGAGTTTTATCCGTATTCAAGAAAGAATGTGCACTAGATGACTACTCATTAAATGTTGAGTTAATCGTCAGTATGATGCAATTAAAGCATTCCAGATATAGAATGGGGCTTAACTCTATATAAGGTGTGTTCTCCAAACAACATACAAGTACATAAGGAATCACATAGTTACATATGTTTCATTGGAAGGAACACAATTCACCATACTAATGGGAGGTGATTATATCGTCATATTGGTCTTACTATGCTTTTTGTTCAATCCTTGCTACCTCACCTTGGATGAATCAATAGACGAGAATGGCAATCTATAAATGAATGAGAAGGTAAAAATATTTTACTTTTAGCTTTGGATACGTGCAACTCTTTGCCTGTTTGTTTATGTATTCATCGCATTCTTGCATCTACTTGACAACTTAATCTTCATTGTTACTAATTTTTGTACTTATTTAGAACTATAGCTTATGTTCCCAACTAAAATTTAGGACACCATAGGTGAAAAAAATACTTATATCTTTCAGAGACTTTGTACAACAATTATATATGCTAACTAGCCGTGAACTCACATTTCCATTTACAGAACACCACTCTTTTAAGACCTAAACCGTTTCGGTTTCCTTGGAGAGCTAATTTCACGGATGAAGGCAGCAACATTATTTCTCATGTACTCTCTCTCTCCCTCCTTCTCTCTACTTTTTCATGTGTTAGATTTGGAATGCTTGTTCATTTCTGGGTGAACATTCACCATAAAAATATATCACAATGTATGCTATAACGACATGTGATATATAAAAAAGGAAAATTCTAGGTATTTTTTGGCCTAAGCATGACTTATTCAAATCATAGGAAAAATAGTAGAAATCTACATTCATTAATGATCCGCCTCAATCATAGATTTGCAAGCTAAATCATGCATCACCACAAAAGGTCTAACTGTGTAGGAATGACATCAAACATTGCGAAGCAAACTAGAAACGGGGCTGAAAATTAAATACAAATTAGCTCCAAATGAGCATGAAAAAAAATCCACACTGTAAATGGCTGGTAGGAAAACCTCGTACCACGGCCAATAAGGCACACCATCACTTGTTTATTATGTTCTGATCTATAGTTGTTCTGGTTCTTCACTAATTTGAACTATACTTTTCTATCACTAGTATGCAATGTGGCACACCGAGACAGGACAATTTTATGGCCTTCGAGCTGAAATGAGTATATGGGCTTCACCAAATCAAGAAACCTCTCAAGAATCTGGAGCATCCTTACAAATTTATTGTCAAGATGGAGGACACTACAACTTAATTCAAGTTGGATTCCACGTACAAACATATCACTAATCCTGGTAAACTCAAATGCTTTTGAGTAAACTACTAGTATTTCATAATTTGGTTTTGCTTGCAGATTTCCCCCTCTTTGTACAATAACAGAGATATTCACTTCTTTACATATTGGACTGTAAGTGTAATCAATGTCATTTTAATAAGTTGTATATTATTGATATCCACATATTATTTTTTGGTATTTTGTAGTAGTTAGAGGCATTATAGACTAAGTGTAAATCTCTTTACATAAACAACAATATATGTTTCCTTTTTATTTCTTAGAAGGACTTGAAATCCAAGGGGTGCTACAACTCACAATGCGTGGGATATGTACCTGCAAGTGGAGCGAAGCTGGTGCCTGGACAAGCCATTGCTCCTCCATCAGTTTATGGCATACAAGATCACTACATCAGGCTTAGCATCAACAAGGTATAACATTCATCCTAGTCTAGAGATTACTATGTCTATATAATCTTACAAATTTTCAACTATATCTATGATAAGTAGACGATACCCATGTCTTTTTGCATGAACCTTTGTTGAATGCAATGCATAAATAGATATTGTAAGAATAGCTACAAAAAGAGAGAGAAAATGGCTTGTAGTTAATAGAGTGCCTTTTTTCTAACAGAAATGTGAAAAGTGAACTACATAGGTATTCTCCGAGTGTCCAACACATATAAACTCATGATAAACAAAAAATTAATGCAAAAATTGTAAGTTATGAGGACATGAATGACTTGTTCATGTGGCAAGGCTCCATGGATAGAAAAAGTGAAAAACTAGTATTGTGAAAAATATAAATTAATTATAACTAACATGCATGATTTTCTCACGTGGCATGGTTGCAAGGATAGAAATTAAAGTAGTACAAACAATTGAAATTTTAACTAACATGCATGACTTGCTGATGTGGCATGGTTGTTGATGTGACATGACTTGCTGATGTGGCTGGGCTATATGAATAGGAATATTAGTTAGTGGATTGCAACTATTTGAAATGGAGGGTTAAAAATAACAGAGGGATTTTATGAATATGAAATTATTTATGCCTAAATTCAAATGGTTACTATTTAATATGCTATGGTATTTCATTATGAAAATATGCAACATTAAACCATAGGAATTGTACACCACCCAAGATTCTTCGAGATTACAAAGTGTTTATAATCTTCTTGTGCATGAAATTTATTGTTCACAAATGTTATCAATCCCTCATTGACTACAGGATCCAAATTCTGGAGATTCGGTGGTGTACCATCATGATTTAGAAAAACCATCATTCTTGGGACATTTTCCAAAGGAGCTTTGCCTTGGAACAAAACGTATACAAGCATTGACCGGATTTGTGAATTACTTGAAGAATGCACATGGTCCTCCAATGGGTAGTGGCCACTTCCCTGATTATGATGAGAAGAAATCTGCCTACTTCAACCACATTAAGAACTACAACTCTAAGGGTCAAGCTTTTGACCCCTTTTGGACTAAGGTGGCCAAGTTAGTTGACAGGCCAGATTGTTATGATGCAAATGATTTATCTCTTGAATTTAAGAAGGGTTATACATTCAATTATGGTGGGCCAAGTGGTTGTATTGGTTGACAACAAAAGTTGTATTTCCATTTGTATTGAATAAATAAAAATGTGTTACTTCATGGTCAAATATTAACCTTTATTCTATTTATTTTTGTCAAACTCTAGTTTCATATTGATAGTTATTATCATGATCATGTCTAGTTTATATTGTTGGTTTTCACCTCCCACTCAAGCCGTTCCCAACATGACACTTGTGGCAGGTGTCGTGTGACCATAATAAGTCAAATTATAAAAGGCTCAGCGTAGCAAAGACCGTATGAATGGACCTCAATGGGCCCAAATACGCGCTAGGGAACCTAGGTAGAACACCACCGACTAATGGGTATTATTAGTATGATGTATTAGGAATCCATGTGGGATACGTGGAAGCATCAACATGTTGAACACCAATTCGGTGAAAGCTCCTACCCTCGCATGACAAACTTACAAACATGAAGATTTCCATATGGGAGCTATATAGGGCCGATGGGGGATTATGGGTAGCGCTAGGCAATTTGTAGCTATGATACACTAGAGATGTGTCAATAATTTTATATGTTTAATGCCTATTATATATAATTTATGCAACTTTTAGTACCGTGATGGCCGGGTTCATGCCGTATCTAGATGTCCTCCTTCCTTCCTTCGCCCGAGTGGACTTGTCGGCAAGATGAAAGAGTTCGACAATGATGTGCACCTTGCGAGTGTTGAGCTTCTCCCTAATCTTGGGCTGACGAACATTTGCATGAAATGCAGTGATGATCGTAGCCGTGTCAATATCAAGGATGTTGTGCTGCACTTGGCTGAAGTGTTGTATGTATTTGTGCAACGGTTCCCTCGATTTCTGCACAAGGAGGTGCAGATTGCTGGGCATCCCTGGTCCCTTGAACCCTCCTTGGAAGGCGCCCTTGCACAGATCATCCCATGATGAAATGGAATTCTCTAGAAGATTCATGAGCCATGAGCGGATGTTGGGCTCGAGCGCCATGGGAAACCAGTTGACAAGTGCTCGCTTCCTGCTGCTAGCAGCCACAATAGTGATGGTGTAGATGCTAATAAACTCAGCATAGTTGGTCTTCCCATTGTACCGAAGAGAAAGATCTGGATGGAACTACCTCGACCACTTTAAAGCCCGGATAATTAGGCTACAGTAAAACTATCCTAATGAAGCCAAGTCATCATTGATTATTGTTGCTAAACTTCCGTTAGTTCAAACTGATTCAAAAATCAATTCAAAAAAATGGCAAACAACAAAAGTTTTTAAAAGTTATAACAAAAATGTTCGGGCGGTGCCATATTTTGCTTAAGTAAATATGGTGTAATAAACACATTTTTATAAAATGCCCAAATGATTTAAAATGAAATAAAACAGAATAGAAAATAAGTAAAAGAAAAGAAATTACAAAAAAACAAAAACAAAAAAACAAACTAACACACATAAAAAAAGAACAGCAGTCACCCCCACTG
>NC_041388.1:417487896-417503633 GCF_002162155.2 Triticum dicoccoides | reverse complement strand
CCGGCGCCCGGAGCGCTCCATCGCCGGCCTGCCTCCTCCACGCCAACGTCGTCCCCGCCCTCCTCCACAACGGACCTCCCCGCGCCCATTGCCCCGATCCCTACACCCCACGGTGAGCCCCGCCGCCGCGCTCGTCTCCGCCGCCCCCTACTACTCTACTGCTGCCGCGTGAGCTCACCTTCGCCGTGTCTGCGTGCGTGCCCGCATGCTGCTCCTGCCCCGCTCTCGTGCGCCCCCTTGCCGCCCCTTCGCTGCGTCGGGCGCGCCCCAGGCCGCGCCCTTGCGTGCGTATGTCCGCCTGGGTCGTGCCCTTGCTCCCGTAGCTGATGCTCCTGCTGCCTGCTGCTTGCGGCTGCGCTACTGCCAGTGGCTCCTCTTGCAGCCGCGCGCGCCGCCTCGCTTCGTCCCGCTGCCGCACTCGCCCAGCCAGAGCCGCCCACGTAACCCCGCGTGCCGACCGGCCCCGCTTGCGCCTCCTTGCGCTGCACCTCACAACGTTGAAAAAAAGGAAACACAAATAATAAAAATAAAATAAATAAATGAATAATAAATAATAAAAACAATTAATTAATTAATTAATTAACTTAATTAATTCTGATTAAATTAACTAATTAAGATTAATTACTCTAATGACTAATTGGCCTAATTAATTATTGTTAATTAACTAACAGAGTATGACAGTGGGGCCCACCCCTAATTAATACTAATTAGGCTAATTAAAATGTTTAATTAAAATGTGTCACTAACCAGTGGGACCCACGGGTCAGGTTGACCAGTCAACCCCCGTTGACTGCTGACGTCATCATGACATCATGCTGATGTCATAAATCTATTTTCGAATTAATTTAAATAATTAATTAAACTCCAGAAATTAATAAAATCTTTAGAAAATCATATCTTTTAATCCGTAACTCGGATTAAATTATTTTCAACATGAAAGTTGCTCAGAATGACGAGACGAATCCGGATACGCAGCCCGTTCGTCCGCCACACATCCCTAGCATAGCGAACACGCAACTTTCCCCCTTCAATTCATCTGTCCGAAAACGCGAAACTTTGGGAATACTTTCCTGGATGTTTCCCCCCTTCACTGGTACCACCTCGTACCGCGTTAGGGCACACCTAGCATCACGCTTTGTCATGTCATGCATCATCATGCATTTGTTTGCATTATATTTATTGTTTCTTCCCCCTCTTCTCTCGCTAGACATCGAGACCGACGCCGCTGCTACCCAGTACGACTACGGTGTTTATGACCCCTCTTTCTTGCCAGAGCAACCACGCAAGCCCCCCCCCCATTGATCGCCAGATATCGCCTACTCTTCTCTCTACTGCTTGCATTAGAGTAGTGTAGCATGTTACTGCTTTTCGTTAATCCTATTCTGATGCATAGCCTGTCATTGTTGTTACAGCTGTTGATACCTTACCTACAATCCTAAATGCTTAGTATATGATGCTAGTTTACCATCAGTGGCCCTACATTCTTGTCTGTCTGCCATGCTATACTATCGGGGCGTGATCACTTGGGAGGTGGTCATGGGTATATACTTATACATAATATATGATACAGGTGGTGACTAAAAGTTGGGTCGGCTCGTAGGAGTACCCGCTAGTGATTCCGATGTTGGGGGCTGAAGGGGCAGGTGGCTCCATCCCGGTGGAGGTAGGTCTGAGTTCCCAAAGGCCCCCGACTGTTACTTTGTGGCGGAGCGACAGGGCAGGTTGAGACCACCTAGGAGAGAGGTGGGCCTGGCCCTGGTCGGCGTCCGTGGTTATTTCAAAATAACACGCTTAACGAGATATTGGTATTTGATCTGAGTCTGGCTACTGGCCTATACGCACTAACCATCTACGCGGGGGCAGTTATGGGCACTCGACGTCGTGGTATCAGCCGAAGCCTTCGTGACGTCAGCGACTGAGCGGCGCGCGCCGGGTTGGACTGCGTAACGCAACTTCCTTTGTAATAGAGGTTGCTAGGTCTGCTCACCGGCCGCGTACGCAACATGCAGGTGTGCAATGGGCGATGGGCCCAGACCCCTGCGCCATAGGATTTAGACCGGCGTGCTGACCTCTCTGTTGTGCCTAGGTAGGGCTGCGACGTGTTGATCTTTCGAGGCCGGGCATGACCCAGGAAAGTGTGTCCGGCCAAATGGGATCGAGCGTGTTGGGTTATGTGGTGCACCCCTGCAGGGAAGTTAATCTATTAGAATAGCCGTGATCTTCGGTAATAGGACGACTTGGAGTTGTACCTTGACCTTATGACAACTAGAACCGGATACTTAATAAAACACACCCTTCCAAGTGCCAGATACAACCGGTGACCTCTCTCTCACAGGGCGACGAGGGGAGGATCATCGGTTAGGATTATGCTACACGATGTTACTTGGTGAACTTACCATCTACTCTCTTCTCCTGCTGCAAGATGGAGGTTACCAGTGTTGGGGATCGTAGCAGAAATTTAAAATTTTCTACGCATCACCAAGATCAATCTATGGAGTAATCTAGCAACGAGGGGAAGGAGAGTGCATCTACATACCCTTGTAGATCGCTAAGCGGAAGCGTTCAAGTGAACGGGGTTGATGGAGTCGTACTCGTCGTGATCCAAATCACCGATGATCCTAGCGCCGAACGGACGGCACCTCCGCGTTCAACACACGTACGGAACGGAGACGTCTCCCACGCCTTGATCCAGCAAGGAGAAGGCACACATTAGGTGTGGTACTTCAGCATGGCATACCGTATAGAGCCTATGACAAGAGCATAGGGGATGACCTTCGTCCTTCTTCTTTCTTCTGCCGTGGTCAAGCTTTGAGTCTTACTCAACTTCACACCTTACAACTCAGGTAAGAACCCCTTCTTTGACTGATCTATTTTGAACTCCTTCAAAAACATGTCAAGGTGTGCGTTCTTTGAAAGTATCATCAAACGTCTTGATCTATTTATATAGATCTTGATGCCCAATATGTAAGCAGCTTTATCCAGGTCTTCCTTTGAAAATCACTCTTCAAACAACCGTTTATGCTTTCCAGAAATTCTACATCATTTCGAATCAACAATATGTCATCCACATATACTTATCAGAAATGTTGTAGTGCTCCCACTCACTTTCTTGTAAATACAAGTTTCTAGCAAACATTGTATAAACCTAAAAGCTTTGATCACTCCATCAAAACATATATTCCGATTCCGAGATGCTTGCTCTAGTCCATAGAAGGATTGCTGGAGCCAGCATGCCTTTTAGCATCCTTAGGATCGACAAAACCTTTTATTGTATCACATACAACTTTTCTTATGAAAACTGGTAAGAAAACTTGTTTTGACATCCATCTGTAAGATTTCATAATCGAAAAATACAGCTAATGCTAACATGATTCCGACGGACTTAAGCATCGCTATGGGTGAGAAATTCTCATCGTAGTCAACTCCTTGAACTTGTGAAAAGACTCTTTCCCACAAGTCGAGCTTCATAGACGGTAACACTACCGCCCACGTCCGTCTTCTTCTTAAAGATCCATTTATCTCAATGGCTTGCCGATCATCGGGCAAGTCCACCAAAGTCCATACTTTGTTCTGATACATGGATCCTATCTCGGATTTCATGGTTTCTAACCATTTGTCGGAATACGGGCCCACCATCACTTCTCCATAGCTCGTAGGTTCATTGTTGTCTAACAACATGATATCCAAGACAGGATTACCGTACCACTCAGGAGTAGTACATATCCTTGTCGACCTATGAGGTTCGATAGCAACTTGATCCAAAGCTTCATGATCACTATCATTAACTTCCTATTCAACAGACGTAGGTGCCACAGAAAACATCTTTCTGTGTTTCATCACTCTCTAGTTGAAGTAAAGATTCGACAACCTCATCAAGTTCTATCTTCCTCCCACTCAATTCTTTCGAGAGAAACTCCTTCTCGAGAAAGGACCCTTTCTTAGCGACAAACAATTTGCCCTCGGATCTGAGATAGAAGGTATACCCAACTGTCACCTTTGGGTATCCTATGAAGATGTGTTTGTCCGCTTTGGGTTCGAGCTTCTCCGGCTGAAGCCTTAAGCATCGCAGCCCCAAACATTAAGAAACGACAACTTTGGTTTCTTGCCAAACCATATTCATACGACGTCGTCTCAACGGACTTAGATGGTGTCCTATCTTAAGTGAATGCAGCTATCTCTAACACATATCCTCAAAATGAAAACGGTAGATCGGTAAGAGACATCATAGATCGCACCATATCTTATAAGGTTCGATTACGACGTCCAGACACACCATTACAACTGTGGTGTTCCAGGTGGCTTCAACTGTGAAACAATTCCACAACGTCTTAAGTGATTGCCAAACTCATAACTCAGAAATTCTCATTGATCAGATTGTAGGAATTTGATCTTCTTGTTATGATGGTTCTTAACTTCACTCTGAAATCGCTTGAACTTTTCAAACGTTTCAGACTTGTGCTTCATTAAGTAAATATACCTATATCTACTCAAATCGTCAGTGAAGATGAGAAAATAGCGATATCCACCGCACGCTTCAATTCTCATTGGATAACACGCATCAGCATGTATGATTTCCAACAAGTCACTTGCCCGTTTCATTGTACCTGAAAACGGGGTCTTAGTCATCCTGCCCATGAGGCATGGCTCGCATGTGTCAAGCGATTCAAAATCAAGTGACTCCAAACATCCATCGATATGGAGTTTCTTCATGCATCTTACGCCAATATGACCTAAGTAGCAGTGCCACAAGAAAGTGGTACTATCATTATTAACTCTACATCTTTTGGCGTGAACATGTGTATTACCATGACCGAGATTCAATGAACCATTCACATAGGGTGCATATTATTCATGTAAACAGAATAATCATTATTCTCTAACTTAAATGAATAACCGTATTGCAATGAACATGATCTAATCATATTCATGCTCAACGTAGACACCTGGTAACATTTATCTAGGTTCAATACTAATCCCGAAGGTAGATGGAGTGTGCGATGGTGATCTCATCAACTTTGGAAACACTTCCAACACACATCGTCACCTCGCCCTTAGCCAGTCTCCGTTTCGTCTGTAGCTTTTGTTTCAAGTCACCAATAATAGCAACTGAACCGGTATCCAATACCCAGGTGCTACCAGGAGTACTAGTGAGGTGCACATTAATAACACGTATATACTTTGAAGTTGCCAGCCTTCTTATCTACCATGCATTTGGGGTAATTCCGCTACCAGTGACCGTTCCCCTTATAATAGAAGCACTTAGTCTCAGGTTTGCGGTCTTAAGCACCGCGAACAGCTCCGGGATCAACTCCATCCTTTGCATGTCATAGTTCATCACGAAGATCTAGTAGCTTAGTGATAGTGGCTAGAGAACTCTATCAATCACTATCTTATCTGGAAGTTTAACTCCTACTTGATTTAAGTGATTGTAGCACCCAGACATTCTGAGCACATGCTCACTAGCTGAGCTATTCTCCTCCATCTTGTCGGCAAAAGAACTTGTCAGAGGTCTCACACCTCTCAACATGGGCATGAGCCTGAAATCCCAATTTCAGCTCTTGGAACATCTCATATGTTCTATGGCGTTCAAAACGTCCTTGGAATCCCGATTCTAAGCCGTAAAGTATGGTGCACTAAACTATCAAGTAGTTATCAGGATGTGTCTGTCAGGTGTTCACAACATCCACAGACTATGTTGTAGGGGTTTGCACATCGAGCGGTGCATCAAAGACATAAGCCTTCTGTGTAGCAGTGAGGACACTCCTCGGACTACGGACCTAGTCCGCATCATTGCTTACAATATCTTTCAACTTAATCTTTCTCTAGGAACGTATTGAAGCAGGGAGCTACAATGTGAGCTATTTATCTACAACATATTTGCAAAGACAATTTAGACTATGTTCATGATAATTGAGTTCATCTAATCAAATTATTTAATGAACTCCCACTCAGATAGACATCCCTCTAGTCATCTAAGTGAAACATGATCCGAATCGACTAGGCTGTGTCCGATCATCACGTGAGACGGACTAGTCATCAACGGTGAACATCTCATGTTGATCGTATCTTCTATACGACTCATGTTCGACCTTTCGGTCTTCCGTGTTCCGAGGCCATGTCTGTACATGCTAGGCTCGTCAAGTCAACCTAAGTGTTTTGCATGTGTCCCGAGGCCATGTCTGTACATGCTAGGCTCGTCAACACCCGTTGTATTCGAACGTTAGAATCTATCACACCCGATCATCATGTGGTGCTTCGAAACAACGAACCTTCGCAACGGTGCACAGTTAGGGGGAACATTTTCTTGAAATTATTACGAGGGATCATCTTAGTTAAGCGACCATCGTTCTAAGCAAATAAGCTGTAAAACATGATAAACATCACATGCAATCAAATAGTGACATGATATGGCCAATATCATTTGCTCCTTTTGATCTCCATCTTTGGGGCTTCATGATCATCGTTGTCACCGGCATGACACCATGATCTCCATCATCGTGTCTTCTTGAAGTTGTCTCGTCATCTATTACTTCTACTACTATGGCTAACACTTTAGCAATAAAGTAAAGTAATTACATGATGTTTATGTTGACACGCAGGTCATAAATAAATAAAGACAACCCCTATGGCTCCTGCCGGTTGTCATACTCATTGACATGCAAGTCGTGATTCCTATTACAAGAACATGATCAATCTCATACATCACATATATCATTCATCACATACTTTTGGCCATATCACATCACACGGCACATGCTGCAAAAACAAGTTAGACGTCCTCTAATTGTTGTTGCAAGTTTTTACGTGGCTGCTATAGGTTTCTAGCAAGAACGTTTCTTACCTACGCCAAAACCACAACGTGATATGCCAATTTCTATTTACCCTTCATAAGGACCCTTTTCATCGAATCTGATCTGACTAAAGTGGGAGAGACAGACACCCGCTAGCCACCTTATGCAACTAGTGCATGTCAGTCAGTGGAACCAGTCTCATGTAAGCGTATGTGTAAGGTCGGTCCGGGCCGCTTCATCCCACGATGCCGCCGAATCAAGATAAGACTAGTAACGGCAAGTAAATTGACAATATCGACGCCCACAACTGCTTTGTGTTCTACTCGTGCATAGAAACTACGCATAGACCTAGCTCATGATGCCACTGTTGGGGATCATAGCAGAAATTTAAAATTTTCTACACATCACCAAGATCAATCTATGGAGTAATCTAGCAACGAGGGGGAGGAGAGTGCATCTACATACCCTTGTAGATCGCTAAGCGGAAGCGTTCAAGTGAACGGGGTTGATGGAGTCGTACTCGTCGTGATCCAAATCACCGATGATCCTAGCGCCGAACAGACGGCACCTCCGCGTTCAACACACGTACGGAACAGAGACGTTTCCCATGCCTTGATCCAGCAAGGAGGAGGGAGAGGTTGAGGAAGAGAGTCCTACAGCAGCACGACGGCGTGGTGGTGATGGAGTGGCAATTCTTCGGCAGGGCTTCGCCAAGCTCACGCGGAGAAGAGGTATTGGAGGGGAGGGGCTGCGCCAGGTTCAAGGGTGTGGCCGCCCTCCCACCCCTCCACTATTTATAGGTGGGGAGAGAGGGGGCCGGCCCCCCTTAGATCCCATCTAGGGTTGGGGGCGGCGGCCAAGGGGGGAGGAGTGCCTCCCAAGTCAAGTGGAGGCCCTCCCCCTTAGGGTTTCCCCTCTCCCATGCGCATGGGCCTTGGGGGGGCTGGTGCCCTTGGCCCATTAAGGTTAGGGCACCCCCCTACAGCCCATGCTGCTGTATTGGACGTGGTGGAACATTTTCCGGACCTCCGGACCCCTCCAGAATCCTCCGGAACCTTCCGGAAGCTTCCCGGTACAATACCGGAAAAAACCGAACTTTTCCCGGAACCCGAACAACAACTTTCCATATATAAATCTTTACCTCCGGACCATTCCGGTAATCCTCGTGACGTCCGAGATCTCATCCGGGACTCCGAACAACATTCGGTAATCACATACAAGTCTTCCTAATAACCCTAGCGTCATCGAACCTTAAGTGTGTAGACCCTACGGGTTCGGGAACCATGCAGACATGACCGAGACAACTCTCCGGCCAATAACCAACAGCGGGATCTGGATACCCATGTTGGCTCCCACATGTTCCACGATGATCTCATCAGATGAACCACGATGTCGAGGATTCAATGAATCCCGTATTCAATTCCCTTTGTCCAGCGGTATTGTACTTGCCCGAGATTCGATCATCGGTATCCCGATACCTTGTTCAATCTCGTTACCGGCAAGTCTCTTTACTCGTTCCGTAACACATCATCCCTTGATCAACTCCTTGGTCACATTGTGCACATTATGATGATGTCCTACCGAGTGGGCCCAGAGATACCTCTCCGTTACACGGAGTGACAAATCCCAGTCTCGATTCGTGCCAACCCAAGAGACACTTTCGGAGATACCTGTAGTGAACCTTTATAGCCACCCAGTTATGTTGTGACGTTTGGCACACCCAAAGCACTCCTACGGTATCCGGGAGTTGCACAATCTCATGGTCTAAGGAAATGATACTTGACATTAGAAAAGCTTTAGCATACGAACTACACGATCTTTGTGCTAGGCTTAGGATTGGGTCTTGTCCATTACATCATTCTCCTAATGATGTGATCCCGCTATCAACGACATCCAATGTCCATGGTCAGGAAACTGTAACCATCTATTGATCAACGAGCTAGTCAACTAGAGGCTTACTAGGGACATGGTGTTGTCTATGTATCCACACATGTATCTGAGTTTCCTATCAATACAATTCTAGCATGGATAATAAACGATTATCATGAACAAGGAAATATAATAATAACAACCAATTTATTATTGCCTCTAGGGCATATTTCCAACAACCAGAAATGTAGTCTTCGATAGGACTAGCTAGCCCCCTCTTATTTCGACATTCTGCAGTTCAGTCCACATATGATAGCCTTTTCCATTTGATACCAATGCATACATATGTAGTGTAGCTCCTTGCTTGCGAGTACTTTGGATGAGTACTCACGGTTGCTTTTCTCCCCCTTTTCCCCTTTCCTATACTCGATTGCTGCGACCAGACGTTGGAGCCCAGGAGTCAGACGCCACCGTCAACGACGACTACTACTACTCGGGAGGTGCCTACTACTACGTGCAGCCCGCTGACGACGACCAGGAGCAGTTTAGGAGGATCCCAGGCAGGAGGCCTGCACCTCTTTCGATCTATATCCCAGTTTGTGCTAGCCTTCTTATGGCAAACTTGTTTAACTTATGTCTGTACTCAGATATTGTTGCTTCCGCTGACTCGTCTATGATCAAGCTCTTGTATTCGAGCCCTCGAGGCCCCTGGCTTGTAATAGGATGCTTGTATGACTTATTTTTATTTGTAGAGTTGTGTTGTGATATCTTTCCGTGAGTCCCTGATCTTGATCGTACATGTTTGCGTGTATGATTAGTGTATGGTCAAATCGGGGGCGTCACAAGTTGGTATCAGAACCGACTGCCTGTAGGAATCCCCCTTCCACACTCCTTGGCCGAAGTTGAGTCTAGACATTGCAAAACTTTTTACTAACATGGCTATGTGTCTTACGGGCCCACGTCGCCATTGGGTGGTAGTAGGATCTTTTACTCCTCGATCTTTACTCTGGGACTCTGAACTCTCTTCTACTCGGGTTAAATGATTTTACTAACTCTAACACTAGGATCCCATGACCACGTTCACCCCAAAGTTAGATAAGCCCTAGCTATTCTTTAGAGTAGTATATTGAACATTATCCACATTGTCATTTGACTCCTGTGAAAACATCTTTGTTTTCAGATGGAACCCATGAGACAGGTCGTGCACCACACGATGGCCATTGGTGCCTCAGGGTCACCTACTGTGTTGGTTGAGATGATGACCTATCTGGGTTATCGCTGGCACCCTGAGTACACCGTCTATGAGGAGTATCAGGACTTCAACCAGGAGCAGTACCGTGCCATCGTCCACCTCTACTCTTGGGAGTATGACTCCACTACCGTGCTGCACACCGCTCATGGTGTTGGAGTGACTATCGATATGGCGGTCCACGATGCTGCTAATGATGCTCTGACACGTCTTCGTGGAGAGTATCAGGAGTTGGACACCTCCCCCTTCAGGCACATTGCTATCGCATCCGATGTTGGTGCGGAGGGATACTACACTGCTGCCTACTCCACTGTCACCCAAGAGCCCTTCTACCATCAGAACCTGGTTCTGCATGCTGATGGGCTGGATAGAGCTAACCGAGCTCTTCGCCACGAGTTGTACACCACCCGTCAGCACCTGTATCGTGCTCTTACGCTGTTGCACCCCTCTGTCCGATCTGGTGATCTGTCGCGTTCTACGATCTACCCTGCCAGGACCGTGATGCCCCAGGGCGTCGGCTGGCCAGATGTGGGAGGCTACTCTCCCGCACTTGGTCCTCTCCTGCCACCTGTGCATCGGGTTCCGCACTAGAGTATCCGCGGAGCCCAGGCTACTCGCGTGCAGGTCTTCCCTTCGTGTCACTACCAGCTGTCAGGCTACACCTACCTCCACAGTTCCTCCTGGGACTGAAGTAGGCTTGCTTGTTAGTGTTAGATGCATTCGCCGCGAGCCTGCGTGCCGCCTATGTTGTTCTTAGAGTGTGTACTGAACTCTATGTGTCGAACGCTATGCATGATCACTTTTGTAAGATATGCCAACTACTATGCAGTATCTATCGTGTTCCTTTCATTATGCATGTTTCATCATGAATGATTTTTGCCCTTGCAAATTCTCAATGCTGAACTACCCCTGTTATATATTAGCAGGATAGTTAGACCAGGTGGTCGTGGTCGTGGTAACCCTCCCCCACCCCCGCCTGAGTACATGGCTGGGATGATGCAACAGTTTGAGCTGAATCACCAGTTCATGGAGAATATTATGGCTCAGTTTCCTCGCCCCAATATGAACCAGCAACCAACCCAAGTGACTCTGCAGGATTTCATGCGTCTCAACCCAACTGTGTACCGCAGCTCAACTCAGCCTCTAGATGCTGATGACTGGCTCCGTGACATCACCTATGAGATGGAGCCGGCTGATGTAGCCCCTGCCAGCTATGTCACCTTTGCTTCCTTCTTCCTGAAAGGACCCGCTGCTCAATGGTGGGACAGCCACAGGCGTACTTTGCCAGTTGGAACAATCATCACCTGGCCAGACTTCCAAGCTGCTTTCCGTGCTTGCTTCATTCCTCAGGGAGTCATGGACCGTAAGAAGCGCGAGTTCCGCAACCTCACCCAAGGCAACAAAACTGTTGAATCTTATCAGCGGGAGTTTCTGGACTTGTCCCGCTATGCTGAAGAAGACATTGCAACTGATGCCCGCAGATAGGAGAAGTTCCGTGATGGCCTTCAAGCTGACATCAAGCTCGCACTTCTAGTGCATGACTTTGCTGATTTCACCACCCTGGTGAACAAGGCCATCAATGTCGAAACTGGTCTGCAGGAACACCAGAGCTCTCATAGGCGCAACCGTGACACGGGCTCTTCTTCGGGCCCGTCCTTGCAGAAGTGTAGGATATGGATTCCCAACAGCATGTACCAGCCAACTGCACCTACTCCAAGGCAGTCCTATGTTGCACCGCGTCTGCCTCCCCCACCAACTAGGCAGCCAAGGCTTCCAGCTCCACCACCCCAAGCTCCTATTCCCACTCCCAATAATGGTCTGTGCTACAAGTGTGGCCAACCTGGTCACCTTGCCAGGAACTGCTATCAGAATCAAAACCAGAATCAACTAGCCCTTCCCACAGCTGGCCGTGGAAGCAACCAGCCTCGCAACAGCAATGCCAAGTCTTATGGTCGTGTTCACGCCAACCATGTTGATCTCAATGAAATTCTAGACCAGCCTGCTACCGTGATGGGTACACTCCTCGTAAATTCAGTACCTGCATCTGTTTTATTTGATTCAGGAGCATCACATTCATTCATGTCAAAAGATTTTGCATACAAGCATGACGTTAAATGTGAGGAGATGAACACTTCGGTATTGGTAAAAACCCCGTGGGACAATGTCAAACCTCACTGGTTGGCATCGACGTCCCCGTGGAAATCGAAGGGCTGGAATTCTATGTCTCTCCCATTATCCTGAAGTCGTCTAACATCGACCTCATTCTGGGGATGGATTGGTTGAAAGCACATACTGCTTCTATAGTTTGCGCCACTAAGGTCGTCCATCTGCTACACCCTTCTGATGAAATAATTGCTTACCAAGCTCATCTAGTTCAGAACACCGAGACACGGCTTTATGCCTTGAATGCATTGAACGCTGCACCACTCGAGGGCATTGAAAACATTCCCGTCGTTCGTGAATTCCAAGACGTCTTCCTAGAAGAACTTCCAGGGATTCCCCCTGCTAGGGCTGTCGAATTCATCATTGACTTGAAACCCGGCACCACCCCTATAGCCAAACGACCCTACAAGATGCCGCCACATGAACTCATTGAGCTTAAGGAGGAAATCGACAAATCTCTTGTCAAAGGTTTCATTCGCCCCAGTTGCTCTCCTTGGGGAGCACCTTCTCTCTTTGTTAAAAAGAAGGATGGGACAAACCGATTAGTCCAAGACTATCGTCCTATAAACCAAGCTACCATTCAGAATAAATACCCTCTTCCTCGGATCAATGATCTTTATGATCAACTAGCTGGCTCATCAGTGTTCTCCAAACTCGACTTGAGGTTGGGTTACCACCAGATCCGTGTTCGTGAAGAGGATATCCCAAAAACCGCCTTCGTGACTCGGTATGGGTCTTAAGAGTACACCATCATGTCATTCGGCTTAACGAATGCTCCCGCCACTTTCTCTCGCCTGATGAATTATATATTCATGGATTACCTCGACAAGTTTGTCGTGGTTTATCTGGATGATATCTTGGTATTTTCCAAGAACAAAGAAGAACATGTTGGACATCTTCGTCTTGTGTTGGAAAAGCTTCGAGAGCATCAACTGTATGCTAAGTATTCCAAGTGTGAATTCTGGCTCCCCGAAGTAACCTATCTTGGACATGTCATCTCCAAGGATGGTATTGCCGTCAACCCTGAACAAGTCTAGGCTATTCTCGATTGGACTCCTCTGAAGAATGTCAAGCAAGTCCGAAGTTTTCTCGGTCTCGCCAGCTATTGTCGTTGATTCGTCGAGAACTTCTCCAAGATTGCCAGGCCTCTGACTAATCTGTTGCATAAGGGTGTCAAGTTCAACTAGACAGACAAGTGTCAGGAAAGTTTCCAGGCGCTCAAAGACAAGTTGACTTCTGCCCCAGTGCTTGCTCCACCTTATACTAAGAAGGACTTCGTCATTTACTGCGACGCTTCCCGTCAAGGATTAGGCTATGTCCTAATGCAAGAGCGCAGAGTGATTGCTTATGCCTCTCGTCAACTGCGCCCTCGCAAAGAAAACTACCCAGTTCACGACCTCGAGCTTGCTGCTGTCATTCATGCACTGAAGCAGTAGCGACATTACCTTCTCGGTAATCGTTGCGAGATCTTCACCGGCCACCAAAGTCTGAAGTATCTGTTTACTCAGCCAGATCTGAACCTCCGTCAGCAGAGATGGATGGAGACTGTTGCAGACTTTGACGTGGGTATATCCTATACCCCCGGCAAGGCTAATGTAATGGCTGATGCCTTGAGCCGTAAGTCTTACTGCAATCACCTCCAGGTTCACAAAGTTCAGCCCTCGCTTGTCGAAGAATTTAGAAAGCTGAACCTTCATATTGTTCCTCCTGGAGCACTCGCTCCCCCTCCACCGGAGTTCCGCAAGATGAATCTTCTTGTTGTTACTAAGGGTTCTCTAAATACCCTGGCTGTCGTACCAGATCTCGTAGCTGGTATAAAGACTATTCAAGGTTATGACTCTGAAGTCCATAAGATTAAACGCCATCTAGCAGAAGGAAAACCCTCATTCTCCACTGTCGCCGATGATGGCGCCTTGTACTTCAAAGGCCGCCTAGTGGTACCATGTTCGAAGAAAAACCTGGATAAGACTAAAAGGGTTATGCAAGAAGCTCATGATACGCCTCTGTCCATCCTTCCTGGTAGTACAAAGATGTACCAGGATATTCGTTAAAGATTCTGGTGGTCTAATATGAAGCAGGACATTGCTCGTTATGTTGCTGAGTGTGACGTTTGTCGTTGTATCAAAGCAGAGCATCAAAGGCCTGCTGGAACTCTGCAACCTATCTCTATTCCTGAATGGAAATGGGACCATGTTGAAATGGACTTCGTCACTGGATTTCCCAAATCGCAGAAAGGTAATGATGCTATTCTTGTCGTCATTGACCGACTTTCTAAAGTTGCACATTTTCTGGCGGTCAAAGAGACAATCACTGCTAGTCAGCTTGCTACTCTCTACATGGCCAGAATTGTTTCACTTCACGGTATTCCACTGGTTATCAGTTCAGACCGTGGCAGTTTATTCACTTCAAGATTTTGGGCAAGTTTCCAAGAAGCTATGGGAACTCACCTGTCGTTCAGTACGACGTTTCATCCTCAGTCGCAAGGACAGGTTGAACGTGTCAACCAAGTTCTCGAAGACATGCTTCGAGCTTGTGTAATTTCATTCGGCAAGAAATGGGAGGAATCTCTTCCATATGCCGAGTTCTCTTATAATAATAGCTATCAAGCTAGTCTGAAGATGTCCCCCTTCGAAGTGCTATATGGACGAAAGTGTCGAACCCCTCTCAACTGGTCAGAAACTGGGGAACGTCCACTCTTCGGTCTGGATATTATCCAACAGGCTGAAGAACAAGTTCGCATTATTCGCGAGAATCTCAAGACTGCTCAGTCAGGTCAGAAAAGTCAGTATGACCGTCATCACCAAGACATGGTCTATCAACCTGGCGAAAAGGCTTATCTTCGAGTTACACCAATGAAGGGTGCTCACCGCTTCGGGATCAAGGGCAAGCTAGCTCCTTGCTATATCGGTCCCTTCACTATTCTCGAAAGGCGTGGAAAACTTGCATATCAACTGGAACTTCCGCCGAACCTTTCCTAGGTTCACGATGTGTTCCACGTGTCACAATTCTGTTGTTGCTTCAAGGATCCAATCCGAGCAGTGGATCATGAAGTGCTCGAATTGCAGCAGGACCTCTCCTATAAAGAGCATCCGGTCCGCATTCTCGACCAAGTTGAACGCCGCACACGTCAGAAGGCGATCAAGTTCCTCAGAGTCCAGTGGTCGAATCACTCTGAAGACGAAGCCACTTGGGAACGCGAGGACCGCCTGCGTGATGAATACCCCGCACTGTTTCCTTCTACCTCCTAAATCTCGGGACGAGATTTCTTGTAGTGGAGGAGATTTGTAACGCTCGAATAATTAGGCTACAGCAAAACTCTCCTAATGATGCCAAGTAATCTTTGATTACTGTTGCTAAACTTCCGTTAGTTCAAACTGATTCAAAAATCAATTGAAAAAAAATGGCAAACAACAAAAGTTTTTAAAAGTTATAGCAAAAATGTTCGGGCGGTGCCATATTTTGCTTAAGTAAATATGGTGTTATAAACACATTTTTATAAAATTCCTAAATGATTTAAAATGAAATAAAACAAAATAGAAAATAAGTAAAACAAAAGAAATTACAAAAAAACAAAAAAAACAAACTAACACACACAAAAAAGAACAGCAGTCACCCCCACTGGGCTTCGGCCCAGCAGGCCGGCCCATTCGGCCACAGGCCCAGCC
>NC_041388.1:417466008-417487480 GCF_002162155.2 Triticum dicoccoides | reverse complement strand
CCCCTCCACCCCCGACGCCGGCGCCCGGAGCGCTCCATCACCGGCCTGCCTCCTCCACGCCGATGTCGTCCCCGTCCTCCTCCACAACGGACCTCCCCGAACCTCCCCGCGCCCATTGCCCCGATCCCTACACCCCGCGGTGAGCCCCGCCGCTGCGCTCGTCTCCGCCGCCCCATACAACTCTACTGCTACCGCGCGAGCTCGCCTTCGCCGTGTCTGCGTGCGTGCCCGCATGCTGCTCCTGCCCCGCTCCCATGCGCCCCCTTGCCACCCCTTCACTGCGTCGGGCGCGCCCCAGGCCGCGCCCTTGCGCGCATATGTCCGCCTGGGTCGTGCCCCTGCTCCCGTAGCTGATGCTCCTCCTGCGTGCTGCTTGCGGCTGCGCTACTGCCTGTGGCTCCTCTTGCAGCCGCGCGCGCCGCCTCGCTTCGTCCCGCTGCCGCACTCGCCCAGCCAGCGCCGCCCGCGTAACCTCGCGTGCCGACCGGCCCCACCTACGCCTCCTTGCGCCGCACCTCGCGCGCCCGCTCGCATTGGCCTCGGCCGCTGCCAGCCACGGCGCCCCGACCTCCTGCCGCTCGGTCCGGTGGCCGCTCCGCGCCGGCCACCGCTCGCCGGGCCTCGCCCCGCATCGCCCATCTCCGACCTCCGCTGGCCCCAGCCTCGCCCCGTCGTGGCCATGGCCGTCGATCGGGTCCGCCCCGACGGGTGCCCCACCCGCGCCTGTTAAGCCACCCGTTCCAGTGGCCCTCTGGGCCACTGCCAAACGGGGCCCACGCCCCCCTCACAACGTTGAAAAAAAAGGAAACACAAATAATAAAAATAAAATAAATAAATGAATAATAAAAACAAATAAATAATTAACTAATTAACTTAATTAATTCTAATTAAATTAACTAATTAAGATTAATTACTCTAATGACTAATTAACCTAATTAATTACTGTTAATTAACTACCATAGTATGACAGTGGGGCCCACCCCTAATTAATACTAATTAGGCTAATTAAAATGTTTAATTAAAATGTGTCATTGACCAGTGGGACCCACTGGTCAGGTTGACTAGTCAACCCCCGTTGACTGCTGACGTCAGCATGACATCATGCTGATGTCATAAATCCATTTTTGAATTAATTTAAATAATTAATTAAATTCCAAAAATTAATAAAATCTTTAGAAAATCATATCTTTTAATCTGTAACTCGGATTAAATTATTTTCAACATGAAAGTTGCTCAGAACGACGAGTCGAATCCGGATACGCAGCCCGTTCATTCGCCACGCATCCCTAGCATATCGAACATGCAACTTTCCCCCTTCGGTTCATCTGTCCGAAAACGTGAAACACCGGGAATACTTTCCCGGATGTTTTCCCCCTTCATCGGTACCACCTCATACCGCGTTAGGGCACACCTAGCATCACGCTTTGCCATGTCATGCATCGTCATGCATTTGTTTGCATTATATTTATTGTTTCTTCCCCCTCTTCTCTCGCTAGACATCGAGACCGACGTCGCTGCTACCCAGTACGACTACGGTGTTGACGACCCCTCTTTCTTGCCAGAGCAACCAGGCAAGCCCCTCCCCTTTGATCACCAGATATCGCCTACTCTTCTCTCTACTGCTTGCATTAGAGTAGTGTAGCATCTTACTGCTTTCCGTTAATCCTATTCTAATGCATAGCTTGTCATTGTTGTTACAGCTGTTGATACCTTACCTGCAATCCTAAATGCTTAGTATATGATGCTAGTTTACCATCAGTGGACCTACATTCTTGTCTGTCTGCCATGCTATACTATCGGGCCATGATCACTTGGGAGGTGGTCACGGGTATATACTTATACATAATATATGATACAGGTGGTGACTAAAAGTCGGGTCGGCTTGTAGGAGTACCCGCGAGTGTTTCTGATGTTGGGGGCTGAAGGGGCAGGTGGCTCCATCCCGGTAGAGGTGGGCCTGAGTTCCGAAGGCCCCCGACTGTTACTTTATGGCGGAGCGACATGGCAGGTTCAGACCACCTAGGAGAGAGGTGGGCCTGGCCCTGGTCAGCGTTCGTGTTTATTTCAAAATAACACGCTTAACGAGATCTTGGTATTTGATCTGAGTCTGGCTACTGGCCTATACGCACTAACCATCTACGCGGGGACAGTAATGGGCACTCGACGTTGTGGTATCAGCCGAAGCCTTCGTGATGTCAGCGACTGAGCGGCGCGCGCCGGGTTGGACCGCGTAACGCAACTTCCTTTGTAATGGAGGTTGCTAGGTCTGCTCACTGGCCGCGTACGCAACGTGCAGGTGTGCAATGGGCGATGGGCCCAGACCCCTGCGCCATAGGATTTAGACCGGCGTGCTGACCTCTCTGTTGTGCCTAGGTAGGGCCGCGGCGTGTTGATCTTCCGAGGCCGGGCATGACCCAGGAAAGTGTGTCCGGCCAAATGGGATCGAGCGTGTTGGGTTATGTGGTGCACCCCTGCAGGGAAGTTAATCTATTCGAATAGACGTGATCTTCAGTAACAGGACGACTTGGAGTTGTACCTTGACATATGACAACTAGAACCGGATACTTAATAAAACACACCCTTCCAAGTGCCAGATACAACCGGTGACCGCTCTCTCACAGGGCGACGAGGAGAGGATCATCGGTTAGGATTATGCTACACGATGTTACTTGGTGAACTTACCATCTACTCTCTTCTCCTGCTACAAGATGGAGGTTACCAGAAGCGTAGTCTTCGATAGGACTAGCTATCCCCCTCTTATTCCGGCATTCTGCAGTTCAGTCCACATATGATAGCCTTTTCCATTTGATACCAATGCATACATATGTAGTGTAGCTCCTTGCTTGCGAGTACTTTGGATGAGTACTCACGGTTGCTTTTCTCCCCCTTTTCCCCTTTCCTATACTCGATTGCTGTGACCAGACGTTGGAGCCCAGGAGTCAGACGCCACCGTCAACGACGACTACTACTACTCGGGAGGTGCCTACTACTACATGCAGCCGCTGACGACGACCAGGAGTAGTTTAGGAGGATCCCAGGCAGGAGGCCTGCGCCTCTTTCGATCTGTATCCCAGTTTGTGCTAGCCTTCTTAAGGCAAACTTGTTTAACTTATGTCTATACTCAGATATTGTTGCTTCCGCTGACTTGTCTATGATCGAGCTCTTGTATTCGAGCCCTCGATGCCCCTGGCTTGTAATAGGATGCTTGTATGACTTATTTTTATTTGTAGAGTTGTGTTGTGATATCTTCCTGTGAGTCCCTGATCTTGATCGTATACGTTTGCGTGTATGATTAGTGTACGGTCAAATCGGGGGCGTCACAACCACTTGATGCGGTGTAACTCCAGGGTGAACACGGCACAATCTGTCCCATATGGCAACTCGTCCATGTCCTCGTTGGAGCATTCTGAGTCTTCAAGGTTCGCAAGCGTATTGGACCGCCGACGAGTTTCTTGGCGTCCGTCAATGCGGGTGCGCGCACCTTGGCCTTGGTGATCCCTGATAGTCTGACACTGATCTTGATGGCACCTCGAGATATGTTCGTAGATTGCGAGCTACAAGTCCTTCCCGGGAATGGGAAACATTGTGTGCTCCTACTGGTGTTCTACCAAGTGTCCACCTTTTGCTCTGGAAAAGGTCAGCTCTCTTTTTTACCGCTCCAAAAGACGTCTCTATAATCTGGTCCTCTTTTTATATCTCAAAGGATACCACATTGGCTTTGATGCTAAAGAACTAGCCTAGGTCCAACAAGGTAGGTGAGCGTATTAAATGCTTGGGTGAAGTGTCGATGCCTTCTGTCTTACGGGAACGAATGCATGTCTTGTCACTACCGACCATGGTGACCCCTGCGTGGGGCGTGACACGTCTTGGTACAGGTGTGCGCCATGCAGTGGCATGGATGAGTAGTTCACCCCTTGCGTCTTGTACAACCCCTGGCCTGCCCGCTGACCTGCCGCATGGCTCACAGGCCCTACGAGCGCAGATCAACCGCACCATGCGTGGGTGAGGCGATAGCTTGCTGTTGAAGGCTTCCTGAGTGTGGGCTAGCTGGGGGTATGGTGGTTGTTGCCAGGCGAGGTCGTTCCTGGGTCTTGGCCGACGGGGGTCATTGCCGAGTGCTTCAATCTAGCTTCCTTCTTGACTTAGGCTCGTTCGATGGGCACGTAGGTCTTTTGAAAAAAGATCTGCATACCACCATCGAGCTTGTGCCTCAAACGCCCGTTGGACACATCAACTCACAAAGTGGGGTTTAATGGCGTGAGGCATAATTGCTCCTATGCCAGTATGAACCCTGAGGCGAATTCAAGATGAGTGACTACACACGGGCACCACGTGCTCAAACCTGTAGTGGCAGGTGTCAAAATATTTGATTCCTGCCCCTGATGGGATCTCAACACCATGTGTCAAGGCCATTGATTACTGATTGACTGATCAGCTAGTGGGCAATGCTAGTGGGTATGAGGCAAGCCCTTCGCCAAGAAATCTGCGCATAGGACTAGGGGGATGGCTCCTCGCTCGCGCCAAGATGTGCCCTCTTCCCGTTGATTGGACTTGACGGGAAAAGTGTCTGGAACATGGTGGAGGTAAAAACCTACTCCTGCTTGATTGCTATTGATGATGATGATCTGAATTACAAGGGTGTTGTTTCGCTACCTAGATTTCGAGGGATTCTAACTTGTTTGTCCCTTTGGACGTCCAAGGAACCCTCTATATATAATAGTTGGGTTCGTGGAAATACAATGGATTCTGGGTTCTATCCATAATCAAAGTCCTACTGTAAGTCCTCTAAACCTTCGGTGTCGTCCAAGTTAGGTGGACTCCTTCTAGCATTGGGACTCCCGTAAGCGGGCCTCGCCACCTGGGCCAGGTTTCCTTCCGGTCTTTTGTCATTTGGCTCTGGTTGCTCCAAGGGTAAGCCGGCCCTGTCCTTCGGGATCTTGATCGGGTCTCAACCTTTCATCTAAGCGTCGGTTCATCCTCTGCGGGGTATATCCCCAACACCGAGGACCACTGATGAATGAAGAATGGGCCACGTAAGCTATTGCCGTTGGCGTGCTCAAGATGGAATCCTCCGAAGACTTGGCATATACTTTAAGGCATATTCAAATATTTGGCATGTTTTTCTGTAGATGCAACTGACCCTGTGTAACCCTAGGTACCCCTCGCCCCCTATATAAGCCAAGTGTTTTAGTTCGTAGAGGCGGGTTAGATTCATTCATACGGTTTCGAGGTAAATCATCTTGTACTTTGTATCCCATCCACAATCAATACAATAGAAGCGTGACGTAGGGTTTTACCTTTTTGAGAAGGCCCGAACCTGGTGAAATATTGTGTCTCTCTACTTCATATTACCATCAAGCCGAGATCGCCAGCTCGGGATCCCATACCAGAGATCGGACGGATTTAGCTCTGACATCGATGCCTACAAATGATGATGGCCCCTGGTGCACCACGTGGTCCACCCTTCATGGATCTCCCACCCTTTGGGAAGATCGTACGGTGCAAAGCCTCCCCGAGAGGTTTCCGCTGCACGCCAGCCACAAACGGATGGCAGAAAGAGCTCTGTCGCCCGTGAAGCACCTACGAAGGCTAGTACTCCTGCATATTTTATAGGAGTAATGTTCTACAAGGTACATTGACATCACAACTAATTTCTTTCCATATAAGAAAACATATATTATCATACATCCATCCATTATTTGTGTCTAAACCAAGTCCATTATTAATTATACTGATGTTTAAATTGATCTATATCCATATAAGGAAGATAGGTCATTAAAAAATCATTAATTGGATGTAAATCAAGTCCTAGTTAATGAACATTGATTAAGCGACTGCTTTGTATATCTACTCAAGAAAGAATGGTGCATCGGTTGACTATTCAATAAATGTTGAGTGATACACAAGTAAGATGCAATATAAAGCTTCCAAAAATAACATTTGGATCAACTCTATATAAGTTGTGTTATCTATATGCATGACATACAAGTAAGGAATCACATAGTTACATGTTTCATTGGAAGAAACACAATTGCTTGTACCAATGGGCTATGTTGTCAAATCGTTCTTGCTGTGCTTTTTGTTCATACCTTTCTACCTCACCTTGGTTGAACCGATAGTTATCGATGACAAACATGAGATGGTAAAAAAAATATTTTTTGCTTTACACATGCAACTCTTTCTTAGTCGGTTTATGCATTTGTGTCATTCTGGTATCTACTTGACCAATTAATATGAAGAACTACTATTGGTTGTAGTTATATGTTACTATTTTTTGTTACTTGTGTGCCTAATTGAAATCTAGGGAACCACATGTGGAAACAAATAAGTATCTATCGGCGAGTTTGTATAACAATTATATTGCTAACTATGAACTGGAATTTCCATTTGCAGAACGCCTTAAGACCTCAAATGTTTCAGTCTCCATGGAGACTCAATATCATGGATGAAGGAACCAACATTGTTTCTCATGTACTCTCTCTCTCTCTCTATCTATCTATCTATCTATCTATCTATCTATCTATCTCACCTCTGCTTTTTCACGTGTTAGATTTGAGCCATGTTTGCTTTTTAATTGGCGAGAATTGATCATAAAAATGCCAAAATGGCATGTGATGTATTGAGAGGTACATTCAAGTTACTTTTTAAGTTGACATCCCATACTTAAATCACAAAGAAACAACCGTGGAAATCCACATTTGTTACTGACTCACCTAAATCATAGTTGGCCTAGTTAAATTATATAAGTGGTTAAAGTAACAAGGTGGTGCCATGTTTTAGTAGTCCCTTGCAACTCTCCATTCAAAACAAACTATCGCAAGAGGAACGAGCTCTGTATTTTATTGAAAATAAAATATTTTCCTAGTTAATTAGCAGAAATTAAGCTCCATAAATAGACAAATCATGCTATCAAAATATCAATATCGACAGATTTAGAAAGGCACCTAAGCCATGCTCTATAGAAGACTTATCCTAGCATACCAATACAGTGCTAACAATACTCTTCACATCTGAGGTAGGGGAGAGAGAGGGTTAAATGTTGTTTTACCCATTCCACAAGGAGGAGAGAAAATGTCGTCAACCCAAACTCACGAGGAACACTATCGGCAAAGCACATGAACTATTGTATGCACACTAAAAAAGGTCCAGTTGCATAGGAATGACACTGCTCCATGTGGATCAAGCTAGATCTAGTATGAGAAACTCACAAGGCCATCAAAAAAATATACTAGCTCCAAAGGAGGATAGAAAAAATCCCATTATAAACATTGGGTAGGAGAACCTCGTAAAACTTGTTTGGCCAAGAAGACACATCCTCACTTATTTATTATATTGTGCTCTACTGTTTTTTTGGTTATTCACTAATTTGAGCTTTAATTTTTATCACTAGTATGCAATGTGGCACACAGATCCAGGAAAATTCTATGGCCTCTGAGCTGAAATGATTATATGGGCTTCACCAAATCAAGAGTACTCTCAAGAATCTGGAGCATCCTTATAGATTTATTGTCAAGATGGAGAAAAATACAACTTAATTCAAACTGGATTTCTTTTTTTTTTGCGGGTGAATTCAAACTGGATTTCATGTACAAACATATCACCCATTCTGGTAAACTCAAATGCTTTTCCACGAAACTCGCATTTCAAAATGTGGTTTTGCTGGCAGGTCTCCCCCTCTTTGTACAATAACAGAGATATTTGATTCTTTACGTACTGGACTGTAAATGTAATCGATGCCATTTTATTAAGTTCTATAGTACCTCGCTCATACTATAGTTTTCCGTTATTTTGCACTAGTTAGAAGTTGTATCATACTAAATGTAAGTCTACATACATCCACAATAATACATGTTTCCATTCATTATTGCCCAGAAAGACTTGAAATCAAGGGGCTGCTACCACTCGCAATGCAAGGGTTTTGTACCGGCAAGTGCAGCTGAATTGGTGCCTGGGCAAGCCATTGCCCCTCCATCAATTTATGGCGAACAAGACCACTACATTAGGCTTAGCCTCAATAAGGTGGACCCTTTCTCCCAGTCTAGAGAATAAGGTGGTGTTTGGTTCTCTAGTCTTTCTAGTCCCAACTAAAAAGTCTCTAGTCCCTGAAAAGTCCCTCCCTGTTTGTTTCCAGAGACTAAAAAGTCTCTAGTCCCTTCCTAGAGGTTATTAAATGACCATGTTGCCCCTAGTATATAGAAAAATAACAATCAAATAACACCATGGGGTGACGGACCAATGGGTGCATAGAAAGGCACTGTTGGAAAAGTCCTAAAAAGTCTCAAAAAGACTCTCCTTCAGAGTCTTCTTCATTTAGTCTCAAATGCCTAGTTTAGTCCCTAAAAAGTCCCTCCCGTTTGGTAAAAAGTCTCTAAGATGGACTTTTTCTAGTCCCTACACAAAAAAGTCACTGGAAACAAACACCCCCTAATATTTCTATACAAGCTTATAAATGTGATAATTACAATTGAAAAGCATGGATTTTATGAATGTGAAAATAAATTATACAATGAGTTGATACGCCTAGAAGTCCCCTCTGAAGAAAAATGTCAATTCATACATCCCGTCGACACGAAGCGGACGTGCGAACCGGAGCGGGGGGAGAACCCACTCCACTGCTCCCCGATCGTTCCAAAACCCTCGACGGCGCCCACTCGTGATTAAACGATCGTCCGTCCGCATCACCCACCAATCATGAGCAAGTCACGTCCATTTCGTTCCAGCGAGCAAGTCCAAACAAACGAAGCCCAGCCAGGACCAGCCGCACCCACGCTCCACAGTCCCACCGGAACAGTGCCGCGGCATGTTTCCGCCCGCGCTCCACACGACCAAACAACCAAGATTCATGTCGCAGGGTATGTACATGGCCAGAGATGATTATTACACCTAAGTACAGCATCCATTGATTAATTACTTGCCACGCCATGATCTACACACATCCTCCACTAATCAACGAATTATTGAGTAACTAATTTAACAGCATCTGCTTGCTGCTGCTGTTCGTGAACTCTACTGCTCGATCGGCACCAAAATTGAGTCGAATGGGTCTCATGCGGAGTAGTCCGAGACGGCGAACGAGTCGCCGCTGGAGTGCGGGCCGCCGCGCGCCGGCGACAGCATGGGCGCGGGCGCGGCGGAGGGCAGCGTGGTGGCCGGCGGCGGCGGCTTGGCGTCGTCGGCCGCGGCGGGGCGCCGGATCTCCTCGAGCAGCGCCACGACGTCCTTCATCGCGGGCCGGTCGTCCGCGCGGCGGGACACGCAGAGCGCGGCCACGGCCAGCGCCTGCCGCATCTCGTGCGCGTCCGCCTCGCCGGCGCTCTCCCTGAGGCGCGCGTCCAGGATCTCGTCGTCGCTCCCGCGCCTCGCCTGCACCCACTGCACCAGGTGCGCGCCGCCCGGCAGCGTCGGGTCCAGCGGGTGCCGCCCCGTCAGCACCTCCAGCAGCACCACCCCGAAGCTGTACACGTCGCTCTTCTCGCTGATCCGCTGCATCGACGCGTACTCTGCACACCCCCAAAAACCAGACAAAAATGTCAGAGAACAATCAGGTTCAAAATGTGGTACGATCTTGCAAGTGCAACGAGGTTTTGGACCTGGCGCCATGTAGCCGTAGGAGCCGGCGATGCGCTGCGGCTTGGACGAGGAGTCATCGAGCTTGCCCTGCCCGGCCGAGAGGATGCGGGCGAGGCCGAAGTCGGCGAGGTACGGCTCGTAGGCCGGGCCGAGCAGCACGTTCATGGACTTGATGTCCCCGTGCAGGATGGCCGGCACGCAGTCGTGGTGGAGGTATGCCACGGCGTGGGCGACTCCGAGCGCCACGTCGTACCGCGCGCCCCACTCGGCCGTGGGCGCGCCCTTGGTGCCCCCGACCACGCCGCCGTGGAGCAGGCCGCTCAGGTTGCCGTTGGGCAGGTAGCTGTAGAACAGCAGCCGCGTGCTGCTGCCGCCGTTGGCCGCCCAGCCCAGCAGCCGGACGATGTTGCGGTGGCGGATGGAGCCCAGCGCGGCGATCTCGCTGCGGAAGGCGAGGCCGGCGCTCGCCTCGTCCGGCGACCACATCTTCTTCACCGCGATGGTGTAGCCGTTCGGGGTGTCCACCCTGTACACCACGCCGGAGCTGCCGGTGCCGATCACGTTCGCGGACGTCAGCCCGCGGAGCACGTCGTCCATGGATATGTCCAGCTTCTGGTACAGCGTCACCTCCCACGTGCCGTGGCCGTCAACCGGGGCGCTGCTGCGGCCGCCACGGCGCGCGCGGGCGAGCATGTAGGTGGCGGCCACCAGGAACGCCGCGCTGACAACGGCCAGGACGGACATGGCTATCTTGAGCGTCGTGAGGGCGCCGCGCCCGGAGGACTCATCGGAACCATCGCCGACGACGAGGTGGCGGTTGCCGGCGAGGTCGCTGAGCGGCAACTTCTGGAAGAAGGGGGTGTTCGGGAGCTCGCCGGAGAAGGCGTTGTACGAGATGTTGAGCGTCACGAGGTTCTGCAACGCCGCCAGCGGGTCGAGGCTCCCGGACAGCCCGTTGTGCGACAGGTCGAGGCTGCCGAGCTTGTCAAGGCCGGCGAACTGGGGCGGTATCTCACCGGACAGACGGTTGCAACTGAGGTTAAGCGAAATCTCCAACGACTGGAGCGCCCCGAGCTCCGCGGGGATGCCGCCAGAGAACGCGTTGTCGCCGAGGTCCAGCAGCTGAAGCTTCTCGCAAGAACCCAGCTCCGGCGGGATGCCGCCGGTCAGCCGATTCTTCGCCAAGTAAAGCTTGGTCAGCTCCGGCATCGAGGCAACGCTGGACCTCAGCTGCCCGGAGAGCTGGTTGTCGGATACGTCAACGAGCTGGAGGCTGTGCGGCAGCGCGGCAGGCAATGCGCCGGACAGAGCATTGGAGTGCAGGTCAAGGAACTCGAGGCTGCCGCACCCGGAAATGGCCGCCGGCACCGGGCCGACAAGGTGGTTCTCGCTCATGTCGAGGAAATTGAGGTTCTTCAGGTTGCCGATCTCGGCGGGTATCGTGCCGGACAGCCGGTTACCGTTGAGCCGCAGCCGATAGAGGTTAGTGCAGTTGCCGATGTCCGGCGGCACGACGCCAGAGAGCTCGTTGCTCAGCAGCAGCAGCTTCGTCAAGTTCTGCAGCCCGAACAGCTCCTTCGGAATCGGCCCAGTGAGGTTGTTGTAGGAGAGGTCCACCGACTGGAGGCTCGCGCACTCGGCGAGGCTCGCCGGCACACCGCCGGTGAGGCCGTTTTTCCACGCATAGAACAGCGTGAGGTTCCCGAGCTTCGGGAAGTCGAGGCGGATCTCCCCGGAGAGCGCGTTGTTGTCGAGCTCGATGTCCGTCAGAGAGGTGCAGTTGGAGAGCTCCGGCGGGATGGCGCCGGTGAGCCGGTTCGTGCTCAGCTGCAGCTGCTGGAGGTTCGGCAGCCGGCCCAAGCTGGCCGGAATGCTGCCGGAGAGAGAATTCAGCGAGAGGTCGATAAGGGTGAGCTCCTCGCACTGGCCGAGCTCCGTCGGGATCGCGCCTACGAGCTGGTTCTGCCAGAGCAGCAGCGACTGCAGCTTCCGGAGCCGGCCAAGCTGCGGTGGTATCGGTCCAGAAAGAGAATTCTGGTAGAGGTAGAGGCTGGTGAGCTCGGTGCAGTTGCCGATGGACTCCGGGATGCCGCCGGAGAGCATTGTGGTGTAGATAGCAATCGTCTGGATCTTCTTGAGCTGCCCGATCGTCTCGGGGAGGCTGCCGGACATGCCGGTCTCGGCGAGGCCGATCATGGTGAGGTCCGCGCAGCCGCCGATCTCCTTGGGCAGCGGGCCCTTGAGCGCCTGGTTCCCGCCGGCGCGGATCACCTGCAGCTTCTTGAGCCTCCCGATGCTCGCCGGGATGGCGCCGCTGAGCTCGTTGTCGTAGAGCGTGACGTGCGTGAGGCTGGCGAGGTCGCCGAGGTCGTCGGGGATGGCGCCGCGCAGGGAATTGGAGTTGAGCGCGAGCGTCTCGAGCTTGGCGAGCCGGCAGAGCTCGGGCGGGACCGCGCCCGTGAGCTGGTTCTTGCTGAGGTCGAGCGTGACCAGCGCGCCGTACGCGCCGATCTCCGGCGGGATCGGGCCGGTGAGGTTCGTGCCGGAGAGCACCAGCGTGGTGAGCGACGGCGCGAGCGGCAGCAGGTTGGCCGGGAGCGGGCCACGCAGGTCGACGCCGGTGACGCTCAGCGACACGACGGCGCCGCGCGCGTCGCACGACACGCCGAACCACCGGCAAGGGCTCGCGTCCGACGCCCTCCACGAGTCGAGCGCGCCGCCCGCCGGCCGTAGCGACCGGCGCCAGTCCAGCAGCGCCCGGCCCTGCTCATTGACGCACCGGCACGGGGCGGCCAGCAGCGCGGCGCAGGCGAGCGACACGAGCAGCGCGAGGGCGCGGGAGCGCGGCGGCATTGGCGCCCGGTGGCCGACGAGGCCGCGCGTGCGAGGTGGACGGACGGACGGACGGATGGAAGTTTTTTGGTGGCGCGATGGGGATGTGGCGTGGCGCCTCCTATTGCTGTCGTCGGGATTGTAGAGGGGGACACCGCGCCACGATTAGTTTATACCCCTAGACAAGAAGGGGATTAGAGATCTGGATCCAAATGAGCGCAGATTAAGTAGCTAATCCCGTTTGGTTTTATCATCAAATCAAAAGATTTTGGCCGCTGCAGTGCAGTGTGGTGTGGTGTGGTGTGGTGTGCAGTGAGTGGTGGGAACATGGGAGGAAGGTGGCGGTGGCGCTGCCATCATCTGCACCGCACACATATGTTTATGTTTAGGCCAACTTGGTGTACGTACGCACGTACTTATCACTGCTGCCATGCCATGACAGCGCCCCTAATCTAATCTGACTTGTTAATGGCTCCCGAGGTGAAAAACATCTGCGCCTTGTCGTGCTCTGTGAAAACACCAGGCTCCTAATTCCCTCGGTAATCCAACTCTTCTTCTATCCGTTCGTGATCTGTGGGGGCATTTGCAGTGTCAGGCTCACTCAGGTAAACCTGGCTCCTTTGTACTACCCTGCATAAATGCAGGGGTTGACAGTGGCTGTTACTGTTCTTTTTAGCATGTGCAGGACGCATGGCCCTTTCTTAGCGGGGTTAGGTTAACCTTCCAAGTGTTTCTGATGGTCTGAACAGTGAGCCGGTTGCTTTGCGGCTGCCTCTTTGCATGATGCGCAAGTGTTCTTCTGCAGATCTGCTACTTTGCACTTTACAGTGGCGGTAAAATACTAACTGCAGCTGTAAAAAAATTAACTTGTACTGCATTGGTGCCACATTACTGTGCCTCGCATTATCTCCACACTTCCACAGTACAAATGTACTGTTTGCAGGTGAAACATAATTCCTTTGCTGGTCAATTCACCGATTTTAGTTCTGAACCTCTGAAGTACCCGTTCATGTTCCCATCATCAGGTATAGTATGTGTTTATGTTTACCTGCAGACTGCAGTCATCTTTATCTGCAGTTTTGACTTATGGCACATCTGCTTAAGTTACTATCTACAGTAGTTGGCAGGAATAAGAATAACTGTAAATATGCCCATGTCTCTTTCTTTCTGTCTTCTGATTTTCTTGAGCAACCGCATGCTGTAATTCTTTATGCATCAATGTGGGTTGTTCTGTTCTCCGACCTATGATGATGCAGTTCTACTCTTTGGCAATTATATATGGCAAAGGCTCACAGTCCAGATGAACTGGAACTTGTTTTTCTCAAGGTTTAGACACAATGAAGTATGGATTGGATTTTATTTATTTATTTTGTAAATAGTAGAGCCATGAATCAATGTGGGTTGTTCCATTTATGGTCTGCTATTTTCTTTTTATATTACTCAAAGTCAAAAGTAGTATGTGATCAAATTCAGATAATGTGCGTGATCATTGCCCCGAGTTCAAAAGTTCATATTACTCCTTCTCCAGATGTTCTCTGTAAATGAGAAAGCATGTTCATCTCACATGCCCAAGCCATGAGAAATAACACTAATCAGAGGATACAAGAACTGGCAAGTCCTAAGTACTTCTTGTGAGCTCGTGATGGGCATCAGTGATAGGCCTGTGGGGTTAAAGAAGGAGTAAGACATAGGAGGGAATCTTAGGGTGCACATGGCAGTAAAGGGGTGAAGGTTAGCACTACGCACCTAGAAAAAACTAAGCAACTTACCCATGTGAATAGATGGCTAACCGCTGGAAAGTAACCGAAAAGATCAGATGCAATCTGGTTAAAAACTAATTTCCTTGGGCAAGAACATGTACATGTCTTTGAGTGCAAGGGACAATGAGGAACAAGATATTACTAAGATAAAAACTTGTTGAATTTTAAACCACCCTATTGTAATTACTAGTTTAATCGGCCTGTCGATCTGGACTTAGCTCCCTCGCCACGGCTGGTAGATCCCTGCGGCGTTTGAGAGGTTAACATTTTGAACATCGAATTTCTAACTTTTTTATGAAGTTTTGCTTTCCACCTTGTGTGCCTGGTGGATTCACTTATTTCACAACGGCTCCTACTTTCACTTTGTGGATTGAATTACTTCAATCAAAATGCAGCAAGTTTAATCGTATTTTTTTTTACAAAGAGTTCAAGTGTAATTGTGTAGATTAAAACCAAATGGCTAGAGATATTGTCAGAAATAAATGATTTTTGAGATGCAAAACTTGAATTGCAATAACCAACTACCCCTACCTAACCATTGTACTAACAAGCTTGATGTGAGGTCAAGTCAACTAAGCTAGATTAACTTTTGTACTAGTAGCAACGCAAGGAATAAACAGCGAAGTAATCCGCACTAATCGACCGTCGATTGCGGTTAGAATGGGGTCACATGGGTGATGGATGGCTTACCATAGAGAAATCAAAGCAGGAGGGGACATGTTAGGTGCCACACATGGTTGATAGTGTAATGTCATGGCCAATATGGTGGTGGATGGTAACATCAGAGGAATACATATGAGCAGCATTTGGATTCAGATCCCATCGAGGACGATGCCATGACAAGATGAAGGCGCGGAGCACATGGTTAAGTTTCAAGCAGGCCTGTGGATCGATCGATCGCAGGGTTAGTTAAGATTAAAACCTGTACTGCTGCCTGGCCCGAGATGTGATGCAGTTCTTTCACAGCTAATTGTTCCGTTAGTTCTCTGACACTAGGACTTTTCCCAGGCCTGCTGCTGGCAGCCAAGATCTGATCCAGCGCCCTCTGTTTCCACCAATAAAAGATGGCCGGCTCCTCATTTTTTTTACAAAATCACATGAACTTTACGCGGATAGATCCGGCTTGAAAAATGCGCACCGTCAAAAGGTAATTAAAGTTAATGGCCGGCTTAGAACATTCCGTCACACAAAGGTCGAGGCGGTTAAACAATGCTGCTGCTGCTGCTGTTCTTTTGCTTCTAACATTTGAGTCACTTCCTGCTTGCAATTGCAACTTGCATGGAGTAGGCAGTGCTTAAGCAATGCTAGTAGAACCTGACATTAATTTTAGGCATCTATCTATCTATATAGCTAGTGAGTCGTTCAAAGCAACTGTAAGGTACACATAGCTGTCGGGGTCACATTCTCCAAAATCACAACAGTAGAAACATTGCTGCACAGGGATGAACTCTCTGTGTGTCTCACATTTGTCACTCCTTTTAGGCGCCTACCCAGGTTTCTAGAGCTACCATGCTAGAGATAGCAACTCAAATTGCCAGCAGCAAATCGACTGTGAGTGCTGAAGAACAACTGTAAACCTGAAGTGTGGAATTTATTACTGCCAAGAAGGGTGAATTCTGGCAGGTAAAAGCATTTTAACATGCTGCGTTAACTGAATATTGCAGCAGAATGGAGTTAACTTGCATGAGGTTCTGTCACTGAGTTGCTGCTACTTCCTGCAATCTGTGGCGCCTATGGTGTGCTAGCCTGAGCAAAGCAGCTGGAAGCAAATTGATGAATTTGGGGCATCTGCCTGCCTCGCTGAGCCTATCTGCTCTGATCATAGCCCTGTCATGACTTCCTAGCTTCTCCCAAATATATCTAGCAAACAACTTGGCAAGAACATAGACTACTCGAACAGGCAAAATATGTGGTCAGGTTTACATGTGCTTCATGAACTTGGATGAACCTCTTTTGTATATTCCTAGAGCTGTATCAGTATATCATCGTAGCCACTTCATTTCCATGAGCATATGTTTTCATAAATCAGACTCATACGGTCCTAGAAACATTCCATACGAAGGCAGCTACGCACCCGGAACATCCTCTTTTGTCTACACGCTGATTCATCGGAAAGGGCGGCTGCTTTCCCACACATTTCTCTTGTCCCTATATCACAAATTCACAACGCATTTCGTGATATCAGCAAAAAACCGAGATATGCACCGCCGCTTTGCGCACGCCTCCGCCTGGGTACGTAGGGTGGTTCAGGCGGCACCACCCCATGTTTGGTGTGGTTTGCCCGGGGCAAACGTCGCGGACAGATCGATTTGTCGTTCACTTTTGGGAGCCCGTCCGTCCGTATCCATCACCTCCCCCTCCATGTTTGCATCGGAAGTTTGAAACTACTTTATCTTCCTGTGTGATCTCTCATCTACTCCTACTTAGTCTGTTCTGCTCCTCTGTTCCTCGGGTCATTTTCAGTGTCCCCTAAGCGCAAAGCCTAGTGGTTGGGGATGGCGTCGCTCCCCCTCCCCTTAATTTCAGGATTTTGCTCTCCTGATACGCACATACACGTACATGTCCTTTATCTTTTTGTCTCCGGGCCTGCAGTTTTCTATGTGATGGAAAGGGTTCAGCTGGGGCACCAAGAGCTGTTGGTGCGTTATCATAATATTTTCTGATGATTTGCTTAGGTGAGATGGATTCCAGGAGATAAACAAAGCGTGCATGAGCACACGAATTCGGCAAAGCGTGTGCGAAAGAAAATGGGTGGACTTTGGGATTAAGCGTGCGTGTGTGCATGGGTGAGTGGCTGTCTGGAGGCAATAATGTTGGCTCATCTGGTGAACGACTCTATGATTAAGTCGCCAACCTTGGATGTGCGTCGTATAGTTTATTCTGCTAATCCAATTTTGCATTTTTAGACCAGGTGGACTGATTCTTTTTTTTAGTCAACATATCTATTTTGTTGATTCTATTGTTTTAGGCTACATATATATATATATATATATATATATATATATATATATATATATATATATATATCCTTGTTGTTTGAAATAAGTTTACTTAGGCTACATACCTTTCAAAGAAAAGTTAAATGCATGCAGGGATGCTCCTAATACTTTTGAGGGTGTTAAGTTAATCCTAAATATACAAAAGTACATATGTGGGTCCTAAATGACAGTCCATAATTAATTCATCGGGTGCTATCCAATCCAGCTCACCTCTAACCGGAGTGCGTGGCACTTTGACCACCGCCACGTCGACACGGGCTCTCAGAAATTTCCTGTCGTTGGTAATTGGAGAATTTTGCAATGAGGCCCTATTAAGTGGTTGTCTTTGCCTCCCCTTTCAACGTCGCTCTCCTCTTCCACCACCACCCTATTCCCTGACATGTATGTGAGCTCGTTCACTTGCTTGCTGCTGGGGAAGCGAGACAAGGAATAGGGTTGTCACTACAACCTTAAGTAACATGGCCGTCGGCTTCTATCATCGCTACTATTGTAGTGTGTGGGGTGCATGTGCTTCCGATGCATAACTGTCATGCATATCTTCTCATGTTGAAGATTGGCCAACTGTTCTAGGAATGAATGCCCTAATCATTGGGCAAGGCTTAAAATTGCTGAAAGAGACGGTCATCCTACATTGCATATGGTATATATGTCTATTTCATTGAATAGATCATTGTGGTCCGTATATAGTGTATAATACTTGAACTTTAGTACCACCACAGTCATGCTAAGATTATCAGCATCATAGTCCACAGTGAACTAGACATGGTTAAGAGTACATGTAGACATGAACTCTCTGGCATATGCCATGTTCATGTCAAAACTAGAATAAAACCTCAGGATGAATCTTCAGTGAGAACGGCTCCTCAAATGGTCCTATTAGTAAAAATAGTCATTTGAGCACTAAACAAGGGCAACACTAAGGATTGACCATAATAGGAACCCTAAATCCTAAGTTTTCTTGCACAGGAGAAATGTGTGCTTAAATCAAAGAAATCTCACAATGTAGCTAACATCTCTATGTTAAAAACAAGCTACAAATCTACGAGTATAAGAAGAATACATTAATACAAACTGAGAGTGGGTCGCATTGATTATTCTATTGTGGAGGAAGATCGTATGGCCGTTGCCTAGATTACTAGAGCTATCTTAACGGAGAGCCTCACCGAGCGATTGGTCGCCTACTTGCCACTATCCAACCTTCCCTACCGCCGCATGCCCAGATGACTGCACGGTGGGGAAAAGAGGAGTTGAGCCATGAATGAGGCCGAGGAGGAGGGAGGGGGTGGGGGTTGCAAATTTATCCTGCATTCGATCATGCCTTATGGTAACCGTCATTATGTGGAAGTGGTCAAAACAGCACATGGACCCGTCGGTGAATTAGATATGACCTCACTTATTACTATTATGACCGAGAAGATGCATTTTTATAAAGTTTGGAGTTGGGTGGTCTTCGAATCTCAATGTAATTTTTATTATGTTTGAGGTGTTTTGTACTCTCGATGAACTATTGATAATAGATCTGGATCATTTTCGCAAAAAAAAAAAACAAAGATGGCATGTCCAAGATAGTATTATGACATCCCATGCATCTCACTCCTCGTTAAATCCTTCCAAAATTCCTACAAACAGGCCCATAGTCGTCCCTCTCGAACTAACGGCACCCTCCTCCCTGCTCCCTGATTGTGCCTGCGTTTGTATCCCCACAAGGCAAAGGCTGCACGCGTGCATGCCTGCACCACGCCAGCGCCACACCGCACAATTCCTGACCATGCATGCATGCCTGCACTCGATGACACCTGCATGCATGGCATCCGCATGCACGTCCGTCTCGCCTCGCCGCAGCGCTTTCTTGAAATGAAGAAACGCCGCAGAGCAGCGGCGTGGCGCCATGCCGCTGCTCGCCCTGCTTGCTGCTTGCTGCAAAGGAAGGAAAACAGAAGGCCCATCGCAGCGGCAACCTGGGACCTCCGCCATCGATGCAGGAACTGATATGGATATATAGACTGGTCATGTCATGTCACCAGGCCATTCATCATATAGACTTGGCGTCATGCGCAGCGGGTCAGCGTGGTGGACATCATGGTACGCATCTGCCGGTTTCTGAGCAGATGGAGGTGATGATCGAGGAACAACGGCAAGCATTTTACGTGTGTTTTGCACATGGTATAGGTAAATGGATGTGTTTGCTGAGTTTTCCTCTCGGCTTACTTCGCTTTGCCGAGTGCCCGTGGTTTGGTTCTCGGCAAAGAGCCAGGCACTCGGGGTATGAGGAAATTCCAGTGGTGACGCGGCATCTTCTCGAAACTTAGATAGGGTAAAAAAACAAGAGGAGCATAGATGTTTTCCTTTTTGATAAACACCGATTACAACACGGACACATATGTGTCTACACAACGCCTACTGAAGATCGGTACGCTTTTTTTTTTGACAGAATGAGTTGCGAAATCATAACCGTAATGCTCCTACTTATGATACTATTGTGCCACAGATGTTACGACCTGATATCTCTCCTTTGGCAAGACTTAAGCACGAGTCTTGGTTTAAATCTGCTTATGAGCTAAAAGGGACCACGGCTTGCTCTTGAGTCTTGGCACCATACAGTCGTTGTCAGGAAGAGGAACTGTAATGGATTAGATACGAGAGCTTCGTAATTTCAGGGCAGTACTAACATGTCTCCATTAACCGGGCACGTGGATTCACGGCGCTGCAGAATCAGGTTGTCCACGTCGACGAATCGAACCTGGTGCTGGGCTTCCTCTTTCGCTTGGGCCTTGATGGGCCGGCCTCGCTCTCCTCTCCTCCCTGCTGCAAAACAAAGGATGCTGTTCTAAGAGAAAGGATACAGATGCCGATCTACAGCCTTGCAAAATGACATGATTTTACTATTCAAATCATTCTAAAACCAGGAAGGCCCCTGCTCTTTTCTGACCTAATTAAACACGTACGTATGGTGCAGAATTTCAACTTTTGTGTGCGTCTTTAATTTCAATGTTTCCAAGATGAATCACAATATCTACTTCAAACTTCTACCAGTGCTTTGAATAAATGAATTGTATCTAAACTGAAGTGCACATGTAGCGAAACTGCAAAAGTGAATACCATCATACTGATAATACCCTAGCAGCAAGTCATCACCTTCCTTGTTTAAGGGAAATGGGGCTAGATAAGTAACATGTAACATGAACAGGGAGGCTACTAGAGTAACTGTAAGTTAGGCCTTCACAAACCTTTGCGTGGTCTGCCGCTAGGGTCATCTTCTTTTTCTCACCAGAGGCCGTGTCCGCTGCCTGCGCTATGACCTAGAAATAACATGTCAACTTTGTAAAATTCACAACATCACAGAGACAAGCGCAACAAAATTAATGATTCTGCTCAAAGAAGACCATACCGTCCGTGGAGCATCCAAACCCTCAAGATAAGATTTCAGCATGTTCACCACCCGTCTCTGCTCCACCCAATTAAGCTGTCGGAGGGGGCTATCCTGCTGCATTCACATCAGACACTTCTAAAAATCCTCACTCCGAAATTGTAAGGAAATGTTGATCCGATATATTAAAATCTTGGTAGCTTTCAGTTCGATGCAGAAGGATGAAGTTTACCTGATCTGGCGGGGCAGGCAAGTTCAGACTGATGGCTACGCCCGTCATACGTGCCATTTCCTGCCAACAAGGGTGGTTATTACAGTGTGTCACACTCAACATCTTCAACAGTACCGAAATTAACATATATAGGTTAACAAGGGAAGTGAAGCTATTATACATGCATCCTTTGCTGAATCCCATGGCCGGCTCTCCACAGCTCCTCCACCTCAGAGCGTTTGTGTTCCCACGCCTCCCACTTCTTCAATCTCCAACCCTCTTTTCGCCTTGGCGTGCGCACAATGCCGGCCTTCTTGTATGCATCCAACCGCACAAGTGACTTCACATGCATATAGGATTGCATATGCCCGTTCCAGCGGGGGCTGAAATCTAACAGCTTTGCCAACTTGGTTACGTCAATCGTAAATTTCTGGCTAGTCAATTCATGGCAGTATATGCCATCATTACCACTATGCATGGCAATCTTATCCCCGTAGATGAAATGCGGCATTAGAATATCAAGTGCTGCTAACTCAATACTATGCTTCTGGATCCAGCTTTGCTTCTCCTTGTTGTCAAGTGTCCAAACATCCAACCTCCGGGACGACGCGGCTCTCTGGCGTGGCCGTCTGAAGACCAACGATCAGCCCCACATCGATGTGTGGTTGTCTGTCCTTAGATAAGCTTGTGCGCCGTTGCTGCTCTGAAGGGTTGCCCTAAGCCCTCCACTCAC
>NC_041388.1:417460931-417465535 GCF_002162155.2 Triticum dicoccoides | reverse complement strand
CGGTGAAAATTCAAAAAAAAAAACATACAACCTCCGTGCAAGCCCGGAATCTCTTCTGGCTTGAACAGCAGCCACGGACACCTTGGAATCTATCTCCGTGATCCGACATAACGGATTACCAAATGCAGGATCCGCAAAAACAACCTCGGGCAACCGTATTAATTTCTGACATTCATCTCCGAGATCAAAGCATACGACGGCCCGTCGCCAGCTGCTTTCTTCGTCTTTGGTTAGCCAGTACATTGCTCCGTCAGCGTTGACGACCCCAGTTTGTTTCACACAGAACAAGCTCAGAGCTTGTTCAGTTCTGACGTCCCTCCACTTCTCACCGCCCAGCGTGTAAACTTGAATGACACTGAAGGAACCACCGACGTGGTGGCGCTCCTCGCCCGGAAGAAAGTGCAAGATCTTGTATTCGTTTGTGGCTGGGCTGAAACCAAAGCTGTAGAACAAATGGTGATCAACCCTCGAGTGAAGCTTCACGGGTTTGGCGAGGTGCATACATTCACCGGTGGCAAGGTTGGCTATCTTGATGGTTGATTTATCCGAGTACAAGCAAACAAGGCCATTGCACGAAGCGCACAAGAAATCATCAGGCTCAATCACGGGCACATCCCGTGTCGACGGCGACCAGGCCTCATCAAAGAGGACCGCTTCGCTAGGGAAGGACTTGCCGTAAGTCGCGCCTCGTTGGAAAAATAGAAGGGGTCGAGGCTGCGCGTGCCGGAGGTGTGCCATGGTGAACTGCGGATCCCGAATGATGCCATCCCACTGCTTGCAGACAAACCGGCACCGCAGCAGATTGCTCACCGGAAGCCTCAAAAGTATCAGTTCGATGATATCTTGTGGCAAGCTGGCCACGAGTTTCTTCTTTGTTGGCTGCATCGCCATGGCTTCCATCGAAGCCACGCTGAGAGTGCTGCCAGATCCTTCTGCACTCAACAGTTTGACGGACTGGCAAGGCAAACGAATTCGGAGACTGAATAAACTCTGCAGAAAAATACATGAAAGCGAGGTCATTCAGCGCAGTTTTTAAACATCATGGGATCAAAAGAGGAGCCGAAGAAATCGACATGCCCTTAACATTATCCCCTCTTTATATGACTATACCCAAGAGGTTCGTCAAACATTCCATGATCCATAATCTTTGAATCTAAACTTGGTGCTAGATACATCCATTCGAGGGACAAACTTTTCCGGACGGAGGGAGTAAATGGTAGTACTACCTAGTCATACATCCGTCGCCTCCACTACTTCGTACTCGCCTGAATTTCATAATTCATACTATAGATCCCGACGGATTGAACATTTTTCCCTTGCGGGTTGCAACCCTAACGATCGATTTGTATTCCCTAGGGGATCAAGGCGCGCTGCGGTTACAGAAAACGTAGAGGAAGCGAAAACGAGATCCGGGGTTAGGGGAAGGGAGGGGAGACTCACGGGCGAATTCAGATGAACTCCTCCGCCGACCGCCGGCGCCTTGGCCCCCGCGAGATGAGAGAAATAAATGATGAGATTACGCCGCCGTTTCATCGAGAGGGAGCGGAGTATTTAACCGCCTGTGGGCCGGACACGACTCACGGAATTCCGACTCCGGGCCGGTGGTGCAGTGGCCAGCAGGTTCGGAACGGATACGGCTTCAATGTTGCTCAAAAAAAAAAAAAGGATACGGCTTCAATCCCCAACCCCTTTGTGGCGCATATAGCGCTGGCCATATTGTTATTTTTGTCTGAACCGCTTCCCGCGGTTTTTTCTGTGGCGGTTTCCTGTGGGTCTTTTCAGGACGTTTTTTTTTCGTTTTCTTTTTTTCTTTTTGTACTTCGTTTAAATTATTTTATCGGTGAACTTTTATTTCAAATTCCCAAAAAAATAATTCCTGAACCTTTTAAAAATTGTGAACTTTTCTCAAATCCAAGACCATTTTTTGAATGTGCGGATTTTTTTTCAATCCATGCTTTTTTTCAAATTCACAAACTTCTTTCAAATCCATAAACAATTTTCCAGATCCAAATACGGGGAGGTCAAGACAACCAAGGATACTTGCAGCATGAACCATTCAGGCCCGTCTTATACACTACACATCTATAGAACCCATGTGACATAGGGTATTTGGAGGAACATGTATTTTAGACCATGTTACAGTTGAAGTGGTCTGCGTCGTGGAAGAAGCTTTTTGAAACCAGCAGAAAACATCAACGTGGCAGCAGAAAACGTTGTCGCGTGCAGTTTTTCAGCAGAAAACGCTGTCATGGAAACAATTTCGAAAACTCTACTATCGCAATCTATTTTTGCTGTCGTGGCCGAACTTTTCTATCCTAGCATGATTCTTCAACTTTTCTCACCGGAGAACTCCTTTTTCGCATATGACGATTGTATCTCATATAAACATATTAATCTTATGAAGGCTCATACAACATCACATGCAAACCTCCTGCAAAAATACCACATCACATGCAAACCTCCTGCAAAAATAGGTTAGATGCCTCTAATCGCTTTTGCTAATTACCATGGCTGCTACAGCTAAGTGGAATGTTCTTTATTTTCCTACGAAACCATAAGCACGCACTTCACGTTGTTGTTTAATAAACATGCAGGGTGTCTTAGGATATACCGAAGACTAAACTTCATCATTATGCATGACCCCGTGTAGATCAAATCTACAAGCCCTCTTCATCGTAAAATTTAGCATTCTCAATTATGGTTGAACCGAAAGAATCTGAAGCATAACTTCGGTTAGCGAACAACATAATCACGAGGAGCATAAAAGTACCTCATAAATTCAGACCGTTGTAACAAAGTTCTTCCATGCCATTGAGATCAAAACTGCGCTAAATAAGGGTTACAACATGAACGTCCGGTAATTAGAGCTCATGATATGCTCATCTACTCATAGATATGCTCATGATACCATTGTAGGGGAACATGCTATACGCAACAACAAAAAATTATGCTACATGATCACACCCAGGAACAATATCAAGAGGGCAGTAACGATCAAACTCACAAACGAGTAGAGTAGCGGAAGTGGTTAAGAAGTTGGTGAAGCATGATGATTCCCACAACTAGGTTATACCGCCCGGTGCAAAAACAAAAAATTTCTCTGAAACAAGAGCTGAAGTAGACGATCCCACCGAGGTATACATGCGTTCCAAAGAAGTAATCCAACAAAGATCCGATGTCCAATAATATGAACACCAAAAAAACTAGAAAGGGAGAAAGCCTAGCGGCGCTTCTTGTCTAATTTGGAGTTTATCTAATTGGGATTCTAAATCTTTAGACCGAGAGAGCGTGGAGCTATGTGGAGAGGACCTCCAAGATTTGATGTGCTTTGGAGGAGATGGATGCGCGCGCACACACACAGGGAAGAAGGAAAGGTGCAAGAGGCCAAACCGAATTGGGAGGAATCCTCCGCCAATCCGGTCACCACAAGGAGGTGGAGGAAAATTAGGATTCCTCCTCCTCCCCGATTTGCGCCCCCCTAAGCAAAAACTCAAATTCCAGCAGCAATCTACAGCTAGAGGGCTTACATTTGTCTCCCGCGCACAAATCCACACGCCCTTCGTTTTGGATTAGGAGTGGATTTTTTAGAGGTGCAACACGCAGAGTCATGTCGATGGGGAGGGGGCGCAGTAGATCATAGCCGATTGGATTTTGGGTGGTAAGCAACAATTCCTATCGCCTTCCTATCCGATCCCAGGGATGTAGGCAATAACATGCAGTGTTTATAGGCAAATAGAAGATGTAAAACCACTAGTAGAAAACAGAGCTTTAAAACCGGTTCGTAAGGGCCTTTAGTGTCGGTTCCATAACCGGCACCGGTTTGGCACGAACCGGCGCTAAAGTGCCACCACGTGGTGTGAGCTCGGTACTAAAGGTTTTTTTTTGAAATTTTTTTTGAAAATTTTGGAATTTTTTTTATTTTTTCTGAATTATTTGATGATTTAGTCTCTAATCACCTCTCTTAACTGCTCAAGTGTGGATCACTCATTCCAAAACGCCTAACTTCCCGACCGGTCACCCATCCTCTCACTCCTCCAGCCTGAGCACGCTTAACTTCGAAGTTTTATTCCCCCTACATTCCAAGTCTGCACTTGTTGTTTTCCTGACAAATATAAGTTGTCAATCCTATTAACCCTCAGCAGTTTAGCTTGAGCATTAGGTCACATGTTTCACCGTTTGAGTTTGAAACTATTATTCTAAAAAACAGTAATTATTTAGTAACACTAATATTTCTTGAATAAGTTTGACCACAGTTTGACCATAGTTTGACCAGATTTGACCAAAATTCAAAAAATTGAAATAATTATTTAGTAACACTAATATTCTTGAATAATTATGTAGTAACATTAATATTTCTTGAATAAGTAGTTTGACCAGATTTAACCAAAAAAAATTAAAAAATTAAAATTTGACCATATCTTTTTTTCTATTGAAATTTGAGGATTCTAAAAAATTGCAAACAGGCCGTAGGCAGTCTCCATCTTGAATAAGTAGTTTGACCAGATTTACATTTTTCCTACACTTTTTGCAAAACATGTCCAAATTTAAGTTTTCAAATTTTCCTAACTAGTAGATGTAGTAATATAACTACCTCTCGAAGGATT
>NC_041388.1:417447028-417460714 GCF_002162155.2 Triticum dicoccoides | reverse complement strand
AGTGTGGGTTCGTGGCACGAATCCACACTAAAGGCTTGCCCCCTTTAGTGTGGGTTCGTGGCACGAACCGGTACTATATGTTAGACCTTTAGTATCGGTCTGTGTCACAAACCGGTACTAAAGGGGCTCGTGGGGACCCGGCCTGACGCCAGCTTGCCACTACCCCTTTAGTATCGATTCGTGGCACGAACCGGTACTAAAGGCTCAACACGAACCGGTACTAATGCATATGATGCCTTTAGTGCCGGGCCAACTTCAAACCCACACTAATGTGTCTCACATTATACCCTTTTTCTACTAGTGAACAACTCCGATAGCTAGGCAATAACTGTGGATTTTCAGGCCTCTTTTCTAGAGGAGGCAACAATGTGTTTCAGTACTTGCCTACATTTTATATCAACTGACGGAAAACACACAAAGCACCTGCCATCTTTTATAGGCAATGCAATATTTTTTTGCAGGCAATGCGATGTGTTCTTTTAGTCTTGATCTCTTGCTGCCAGTGGGAGTTATGAAGTTGATCTCTCTAGTATTTTTTGTACCAGCACAAGTTCTTTTTCTGCAAACCCCTGCTGCTGTTGTTAGTGTCGTTAAATTTCAGTTAAGTTCAGTCAAAAGATTGGTTTATCGCTTCTGCTGTTGAACATTTTTCTGAATAATTGTTAGGCCACATAGTAAGGTCCAGCCAATAGAATATGTATTGGCAAATACAATGTGTTTTTGCAGTCAATAGAATATGTTTTTGCAGAAACATAGTGGAGGTAGGCAACATTTCAGTTAAGTTCAGGCAATAGAATATGTTTTTTTAGACAATACAATTAGCCAAGTCATCAGGGAGCATATTCAGGTCAAGCCCAGACATCTGGGAATTTCAAAAACAAAAAGGAAAATTTTAGTAAGCAAAAAGATTTATAAGACGCACCACCAGGGAGAGTTTTTTTTTTTTTTTGCATAACCAGCATGAAACAAAGGTAGTTCCATTAATATTTTTTTTTGCGGGGAAAACTTCCAATCTATTCATCTTCAATCATGGTAGTACAACGAATACTAGAAATAATAAAAATTACATCCAGATCCGTAGACCACCTAGCGACGACTACAAGCACTGAAGCGAGCCGAAGGCACGCCGCTGCCATCGCCCCTCCCTCATCGGAGCCGGGCAAACCTTGTTGTAGTAGACAGTCGGGAAGTCGTCGTGCTAAGGCCCCATAGAACCAACGCACCAGAACAGCAACCGCCGCAGATGAAGAGTGTAGATTAAAAGGATCCAACCTGAAGACACACGAACGAAGACGAACGACAAACAGATCCAAGCAAATCCACCAAGCACAGATCAGCCGGAGACACAACTCAACACGCCCACCGATGATGCTGAACACATCACCGGAACGGGGGCTAGGCGGGGAGACCTTTATTCCATCTTCAGGGAGCCGCCGCCGTCTCGCCTTCCTGAGTAGGACGCAAATCCTAACAAAGATCGAAAAAAGATCTAAAAACAGAGCCCTCCCACCGGCAACGGGCGAGATCCACTCCGCCTTCATGGCCCTAAGGCCACCGAAGACGGGACGGACCGGCGCCGGCACCGGCGGGAGGTAGAGTACCCTAGCTTTTTGGAGGGGCGGCTGGCTAGGTCAAAAGAGCGCGTGAGATCTGGGGTAGCGGTCAGTAAATAAAGATCTGTGAGCAACTTCTCTTTTTAATTGCAGCAGCTTGATGTGCCTACAATTTTTACTTTGGACAATACAGGGGAACTACTACTACATATTATATGAGCAACTTCATTTATAATCAGAATGTCCTCTTTTTGTAACAAAGCCCTGGAAATGTAGGCACATTTAACTCACACTGGCACAGAGAACTTTGTTGTAGGCAAAAAAATTCTACCCAAATGCTGAGCGGTGCACACACGCGTTATCAAGCGCGCTCAAGCAGCCGCACAGGAACCATCCATCTGTTGTAAGATCGTGACACGTGGAGAGGTGGACCGATCAAGCGGACAAGCACAAGACGGTGGTTTTTTGTCACTTCCCCTTGGAAATTTGGGGAGACGCGCCCAACTTTTTTTAATTACTATAATTTGTGTATAGACCAAAGGGTTCGATCAGCATGTGGCAGATTGTTTAATTGGTTTCGGGAAGGCAAGCATATAAGTTCCTTTGCAAAACAAACTTTGTTGTGTAGATATTGCTGTACTAGATCCATTCCTATATTTTACTGATATGCATGCTTCAATAGTAGTACTTATGTTATGATGAGGAATAACGTAAGATGGAGTGAAACATGGTGGACATGGCTTCGTCACCAAGCTAGCGGAGAGATGTCACGGGAGATGTTGAGGCCGGCAGCCGGCACTAGCGAGGAGGCTGATCGGTTCCCGTGGAGCAATGCAATGTTGCAACGACAACATATTGGGTTCCATTTTCAGGTCGAGAAGAACTGATGAACAACATGTGCGTGATTCATTCGTTCATTCATCTGATCCTTCCTTGTTTCACTCAACTCAGATTCATTAACTTTTTGCACTTACCCATGGTTTGATTGGAATGAGGACTGAGGAATATCATATATCCATAAACCTCAGATATTTAGTGACATTAATTGGAATGAGGAATATCCTATGTCCATAAAGCTCCTTTTTTTTGGGAAACCTCATATTCTTTTAGTGGAACATGGTCATGATGAACCAGCAAGATTTTAAAAATGCCTATGGCAACGCACTGGCATTCTACTAATTAAGTATAATTTCTCATACTTCTCTGTTAATATGGTGGTGGCCGCCGGCGCTGCCGAATCAGGTTGTCCACGTCGACGAATCAAATCTGGAGCTGGGCTTCCCTTGGGCCTTGATGACCCAGCCTCGCTCTCCTCTCCATTTCTCTGCTGCCAAACAAAGGATACTGTTCTAAGAAAAAGCATACAGATCTTTAAAAAAAATAGGTATGCAAATGCTGATCTACAATCTTGTAAAATGGCATGATTTATAGTATTCAAATAGTTCTAAAACCAGGAAGGTCCCTACTCTTTGCTGAAGTAAATTAACACATATGGTGCAGGGCTTCAACTTTATGTGTGTCTAATTTCGATGTTTCCAAGATGAATCAAAATATCTACTTCAAACTTTTAGCAGACTGCAGACCAGTGCTATGTATCTATTAATTAAATTTATACTGAAAAGCACATGTTACAAAAGTGAGTCCCATCATACTGATATACCCGAACAGCAAGTCATTAACTTACTTATTTGAATACTATAACTGGAAGGAAACAAGTAACAACAACAGGGAGGCTACTAGAGTAACTGGAAGCTAGTAGAGCCATCACAAACCTTTGCCTGGTCTGCCGCTGGGATCATCTTCTTGCTCTCAACACTGAAGGCGTCAGCTGCCTGGACTAAGACCTATAAATAATATGTCAATTTCACAACATCAGACAAACAGCAAACGATTCTGCTCAAAGAAGACCTCCACACCATACCTTCCATTGAGCATCCAAACTATCAACATGAGACTCCAGCATGTCCGTCATCCGCCTCTGCTCCACCCAATTAAGCCGTCGGTGGGGGCTATCCTGCTACACTCACATCAGGCAGTTCTAATTAAGAATCCTCACTCCAAAATTAACTGAAAAATGTTGATCCAATGTGTAAAAATCTTGATAACTTTCAATTCGACGCGGAAGGATAAGTTTACCTGATCTGGTGGTGCAGGCAAGTTCAGACTGATGGCTGCGCCGATCACATGTGCCATTTCCTGCCAACAAGGGTTATTACAGTGTGTCACACTCAAATCTTCAACAGTAATGAAACATATACTACTGTACTATATAGGTTAATAAGGGAAGTGCAGCTATCATACATGCATCCTTTGCTGAATCCGATGGGCGGATCTCCACAGCTCTTCTATCTCAGAACGGTCGTGTTCCCACGCCTCCCACTTCTTCAATTTCCAACCCTCTTTTCGCTTTGGCGTGCGCACGATACCAGCCTTCTTGTATGCATCCAACCGCACAAGTGACTTCACATACATACAGGATTGAATACTCCGGTAGCCACAGCGGGGGCTGAAAAGTAACAGCTTCCCTAACTTGGTTACGTCGATTGTAAAGCGCTGGCTCGTAAGTTCATGGCAATATATGCCGCCGTTAACACTATGCATGATAATCTTATCCCCGTAGATGAAATGTGGTCCAAGAACTTTAAGTGTTGATAACTCAATACTATACGTCTGGATCCAGCTGCTTTGCTCTGTCTTGTTGTCAAGTGTCCAATATGCAGCTTCCCTGTAAGCCCGGTATCTCTTCTGACTTGAACAGCAGCCACAGACACCTTGGAATCTATCTCCGTGATCCAGTAAAGAAACGGATTACCAAATGCAGGATCCGCAAAATCAACTTCGGGCAACCGTATTAATTTTAGACATTCATCTCTGAGATCAAAGGATACGACGGCCCGTCGCCAGCTGCTTTCTTTGTCATGGGTTAGCCAGTACATTGCTCCGTCAACATTGACAACTCCACTTTGTTTCACACAGTACAAGCTCAGAGCTTGTTCAGTTCTGACAACCCTCCACTGCTCATCACCCAGCGTGTAAACTTGAATGACACTGAAGGAACCACCGACATGGTGGTGCTCATTGCCCGGAAGAAAGTGCAAGACCTTGTATTCATTTGTAGCTGGGCTGAAACCAAAGCTGTAGAACGAAGGGTGATCACCCGTCGAGTACATCTTAACGGGTTTGGCGAGGTGCATACATTCACCGGTGGCGAGGTTGGCAATCTTGATGGTCGATTTGCTCGAGTACAAGCAAAGAAGACCGTTGCACGAACCGCACAAGAAATCATCAGGCTCAACCACGGGCACATCCCATTTCGATGGCGACCAGGCCTCGTCAAAGAGGACTGCTTCGCTAGGGCAGAGCTTGCCTGAAGACCCGTCTTGTTGGAAGAATAAAAGGGGGCGACGCTGCGCGTGCCGGAGGTGTGCCATGGTGAACTGCGGATCCCGAATGATGCCATCCCACTGCTTGCAGACAACACGGCACCTCAGCAGGTTGCTCACCGGAAGCCTCACAAGTATCAGTTCGATGATATCTTGCGGCAACCAGGTCAGGCGTTTCTTCTTTGTTGGCTTCATCGCCACGACTTGCGTCGAAGCCACAGTGAGAGAGCTACCAGATCCTTGGGCAATCAACCATTTCACGGACTGGCAAGCCAAACGAACCCAGAGACTGAATAAACTCTGCAGAAAATACATGAAAGAAAGATCATTCATCGTAATTTTCAAACATTTTGGGATCAAAACAGGAGCTGAAGAAATCGCTATGCCCTCAACATTATCCTTCTTTATATGACTTTATATGACTATACCGAAGAGGTTCGTCAAGCAATCCATGATCCATAATCTTTGAATCTAGTCTAACTATATACACAAATAAAAGACATGGTACTGCTACCTAGTAATAGGCCGCCGCCAATATTTCGTACTCGACTGAATTTCATAGATGGTACTGCCAGGTTCCGACGGATTGATGTTTTTCCCTCGCAGGTTGCAAACCCTAACGACTTGTATTAATTCCCTACGGGATCAAGGCGCGTGATGCAGAAGAAGCGCGACTACAGAAAGGTAGAGGGAGCGAAAACCGAGATCCGGAGCTAGGGGAGGGGAGGGGAGACTCACGGGCGAACTCAGATGAACTCTTCCGCGCCGGCGCAAGATGAGAGAAATAAAAGATGAGATTACGCCATCGTTTCATAGATAGGGAGAGTGCGGTATTTAAGCGCCTGTGGTGCAGCGGCCAGGTTCGGAACGGATACGCCTTCACTCGTGGGACTTTTTTCGTCTTCTTCAGTTCAAAGAGGCCGAAGGTACCTGACACCTTCGGTTTTTAGGTTTTTCACAAGTCAAATCCTTTTATACTTGGTTTTCCCATGCCAAATTTCTTTCGAGCGCAGGCGCAGCAATTCCTTTGGAGATGCGTTCGTGAGGGGTATTGGCTGTTCTTGGAACCCCAATTTGTTAGCAGTCTTAGTTGCTTTGGTTTCCATCTTAGGTGGGGCTGTTTGATGCTGATTTTGCAATAAAAGAAAAAAAATCAAATGTCCTTGGGGAGCGTCCTCATTCACCCATTTGTACCGGCCTTGAGCAGTCAGTTCAGACTTGAGAGGCAATATGAAAGGTTTTGCTTTCATCCATAGATAGAAGATTATAGTGCAACTACAAGGTTCGCACTTCCAAGTATTCTGTAGATCTTCAATACATACTCGGTGGCAGGAGTTAGTTTGATCTTCAGATCAAATGTCTTGCTGCCCCGCAGATTCTTCGACATCTCAAATTGACCAATATGTTTAAGTGCCATAAATATCATGAATTCAAATGGACAAAAACATGACAGCGCATAGATGGTACTGCAGATATCACTGTTTTACAGGTGAAACAGCTAAGCGTTCCCTCGGGGTACAAACAAACAAGAGTTGAACAACAGCCGGCGAGCTGGAGAAGAATGCGACGATAAGCTCTCAAGTATCAAATCTTCACATCATCGCCCTCGCTGCGATTCTGAGAAGAAATGCCAGCATCTGAACTCGACGCGCCAATCTGAAACATGAGTAGGGTTCAAGTACAAGACAATATACTTTCATCGCAAGTCAGGGGAAGTGTAGAATTCACATTTGAGGAGAGCATAGCATCATTGTTTTCTTTTCCTCGAAAGAAAAAGGTGCATGGACTGTTTTACAATGCCGTTAAATTTCAAATTCAAAGCTCAAAACAGAAAATGGGGAATGGAAATTTTGACGTTTACCAATCAATCCATGCTTCATATTCTGAATGTTCCTTAACTCTTCGTGTGCTAATATGTCTACTATATAAAGGTGTAGGATGTTGAACAATTGTAAGTACCGCTCCACTACATTACTTGACAGCAACCAAAGTATCTTTTAATTCCATGCACAGCTATGCCCAATTTATCATTATTCACTTAGTGCACCAGCAAATGTGCAAGAATGGAACTGCAGACAATACCATCGATTCAAAGGTGGTAAAATCAATAGCTTGATAGGACCTATATTTATGCAAATCTGAAAAATACAAGTTAAGGAAGGAATCGACACGCAAAGTATTTTGCAATCAAACCCAGTTCACAAATTTAGGGTGCCTATGTTAACCTCGATAAAAAATATTTCTTATTGATGTAAAATATGTTGACTGTGGGCTAGCTACTTAACAGCGTAATGAACACAGTAACTAGACAACTTGCACAGCAAGGAAAAGGAACTAAAGTACACAAGTATGCATACATTAAAATATGGGATGGAAAATAATTGTATTAGAGGGGAAGTCATTCACTTGTATGAAAGGAGATAATACAGGTACTTCGCTTATATTTCAAAAGAAGCTAATTTGTCTATTTATTGCGGAAGAGATTAAAACAGATATAGGAGACAAGAACTAGTGAGCTACAGCAGAAAGGAAAAACATGAATAAATTAGAGCAAATGTAAAACTTTACCTGATTTAATACAGCATTAACCATCATGCTAAAGATACTGTGCCTTGCGTCCCTCGTAGCCTGTAGACAAGTTAACTTTATTAATTTGGCATGTCTTAAGGAACAGTTGCATATGATCTGGCTTGTAAACTTGAAACACTATTACCTTCGCAATATTGTTCCAATTCTCCACACGACCGAATAAATTTTCCCTATCCTGCTTCCGTGCCACACAATTAAGCCGCCGGAGGGGCCTTGGCTGCTGGAGTCTCATGCAAGAAATGTGTTGAAACAACAATAAGGGTACACTTAAAGAACATTAAATATTGTACTTTTCAGATGATTGTCGACCATTCAAACTTAATATGAAAATAAAAGGTATGCTGACTTCCATTTAGATAAAGAAGTACCTGATCTGGAATGTTCGGAAATATTTGATTGATTTTCATGCCTATTTCCAGTTGAATCGTGTCATCCCATATACGCGGCAGCACACCATTGATCATTGTGCGATAGCATTGTGCATGTGCCTATCAAATAGCAATGCAGAAATTATAAATATTTCCAACAAATTCTCATTAAGCTAAATTTGAATTCAGCCTACATACAGCTCCCTCATGCTCGTCTTGATGAGTATCGGTCCATATTCTTTCATTCTCAGAGAGCTTGTGCTCCCACGCCTCCCACTTCTTCAATTCCCACACTTCCCGCTGTTTTGGCCTACGAACAATGCCAGCCTTCTTGTATACATCTAAGCGTATGAGTGATTTCACACAGATGTAGGATTGCATGTTGTCAGGCTTGTGGGGCCTGAAATCTAACAGCTTTGCCATCTTACACAATTTAGTATTGGAGTTGTCACCAAGCAACTCATAGGAATATAGGTTACGATCACGACGTTGCAATATGATCTTATCCCTATGAACCAAATTTGGACCCGGAATGTAATCAGGTGAGTACTGAATATTGTACTTCTGGCTCCACCTTTGCTCCGTTTTGTTCTCAAGTGTCCAAATTTGCAGCTTACCAACAAGCTTTCTGGGCTGAAAGGAACAGGTTTGAGCCGTTGCTATACATATCTTCCCATCAATCTCTCTAACCCAGTACCGACGAGGCCCATCACCTGCAGAGTCTTCGAGTACAGTTGCTGGCAGTTGTATCCGTGCAAAACTTTCTTTACTGAGATCAAAGGTCATAACTGCATGCTGCCAGCTAGCTACCATGTCTTCAGCTAGCCAGTACATTGTTCCACCAATATTAACTGCTCCAGAGTTTTTTACACAGTTTAAACTTAGGGCTTCTGGAGTTTTAATATCTCTCCATTTGTCATCACCAAGTGTGTAAACTTGAACAACTCTGAATCTGCTATTATTATGGAGAGGGCGGCCCTCGACAGAATCACCAAGGAAGTGTATAATCTTGTATTCTTTTGTCACTGGGTGAAATCCAAAGTTATACAAGAAGAAGTAATCACCCCTTAAATTCTTTACAGGTTTATCAAGATGCAGACATTCACCCGTTGCAAGGTTAGCTATCTTGAGTGTTGATGACTTTGTGTATAAGCAAAGAAGCCCGTTGCATGAACCACAAAGGGAATCACCAGGGCCAACCACTGGCACTGCACATGTCGACTGTGACCAGGTTTCATCAATCAGGATAGCATCAGCAGGATAGAGCTGTCCTGAGATCGACTCTTGTGGGAAGAATAGGAAAGCACATTGGGGCGCATTCTGGAGGTGAGAGGTGACAAACTGGGGATCTCAGATGATTTTGTGCCATTCCTTGCAGACACCAGTACACCTCAACAAAGTGCTCACTGGAAGCTTCACAAATATCCGCTCAATGAGTTCTCCTGGGAGACGGTTTATAATGTGTTCCTCGTCTTTTTGCTTCTTTGGTTTGGTTTCCTCAGCCATAGTAAGCAATCTAGTCTCTTGAGGAAACCTAGATACCAAATTCTTCTGCAGACACATTTAAAAACAATAGGGCAAACTGAATAGAGATTATGATTAAAATAATTTGCAGGAAAATAACATGAAGTTTAGGTGAAGTTTAACAGATGTTCGAGTTTATCTTCTTAGAATTGGTAAAGAAGGAAATAAGCGGCAGGCCTTTCAAATATGGAGCCCTGTATGGCTATTGACTAATGACCACAAACAAATCAATATATGTATGATGCCTGCAAGGTTGAAAATTCAAGCTAGCTTATTACCAAAAGCATGGTGAAATACATATCAATATGCATATATGAAACACAAAGCGAGTATGACACTGCTAAAACTCGCCATACAATTTTAGCCAAACGCCGCAAATGACTCTCCTCAACAATTATGTGCATCAACACAACAACCAGACAACTTAGAAATAGTTTGCATTGCGACACTGGACAAAACAAGCAGATAACGCATTTTTTGGCATTAGAAAAGACGTACGAACTCCGGAATCAAGCAGCAAAACTGCATCAGCAACAAATAGGGCCGGTCATAGACAGCAATTTCTGCACCTTTTGTAAGTTTCAGTAGCTACAGTAGTATGCAAATGTCTAAACATCTCCCTGCTATATTCCAGCACCGTGGAACAGAAAAATAAGGGTGTGTCTGGTTGTTCACATTACTCCAGCCTGCATCGTAGCTGGGATCCTGGCTGAGTTGATGCAAAGATAAGCTCAGATGTGTGTTTGGTGGCCTATATGCTTTGGAGCAGGCTGAGCAGAGATGTTGTTTGGTTGTTTCTATCTACTAAGGGTGTAAGAGAGATGATGTATTTAGCAGATATTGTTTGGTAGGTTGCACTAGTTGAAAAACTTCTAATCGATATGAGATGCAAGCCACGAACCAAGGTGCAAAGTGATGTATACATAACACATCATCTTTGGCATCAAATTTAAATTATCATCAGTCCTCATGAGCAAACTAGTACAAGGCAAAATCCAAATGTGCTTATCAATTCCCATGTTTTCTTTTACAAGAATTCATATCCACCAATTCTGTGCCACTAGAAATACGTTATCAACAAGAAATATAATCACCATTTATTATATAGAACAACCATAACAAATCTGAGTGAGAGAAGCTGGCTAATATTTTTGGAGAGGAGGCGGGCTACCACCTCCCAACGGCGGCGGCGGAGAAGTAGAATAGGGCTGGTGAGGTCCCCTCCGGCTCCTGGATCTCAAATTCTCAATGGCGGCAAAGGAGCAGAAGGAGCCGGCGGCGGCGGCGGCCCTCCTTCAGGGCGACGGAGGCGAATCTGGGGGCCGGTCGAAGGAGGAGGAGAAGGCGGCGGCGGCGGCGAATGTTAGGCCGGGCGGAGGGGATGGGAGGACCGGCGGTGGCAGCGGAGGCGGGCGTGGTGCGGGCGACAGCAAATGTGGGGAACACAGGTTGGTTTGTTTTCTTTGCTTCTTTCGCTCTTTGTTTTTCGTTCATTTTTTATTTTGTTTTGTTTATACTTGAAATATTTTAAATATATTTATATTGGTTTACTTTGGAATTTTCATAATTTCTAAAAAAATCATTGTGCATTAAAAATATTCAATCTACAAAAGCGTTTCATGATTTTGGAAAAATATTCCGTACCATTAAAAAAGAAGTTTGTAACATTTAGAAAAATGAAAGTAACACATACAAAAAATGTTTCACGTGTTTTTAAAATTGTTCAAGTCATTATGGAATATGTTAAATGTGTATTCAAAAAAAGTTCAACGTGCATTTGACAAATGTTCAACATATATTCGTAAAAATGTCCATCGTGTATTTGGAAAATGTTCAGCGGCCATCTAAAAAAATGTCCATTGTGCATTTGACAAATGTTCGACATGTATTTGAATAAAATATTCAACATGTACTTAAAAAATGTTCAGTATACAATTTTGTTTTCAACTTGTATTAAAAAAATCAACATGTATTTGACAAGAATAAAGAAAAAAAGAAGAAGAAGAAAAAAAAGAATAGAAGACAACCCAATGAAAACCGATGAAAAAAATATTGAAACCAAAAAGAAAAAAACACATGCAAAAGCATCCCAAAGCTGCTCCATACAAATACAACAATCATCTCCATCCCAAAACATGATTTTCAAAAATATAAACTTAATAGAATCACAATACAAATCAAACTTATTAATGTTTTAGCATCATACAAATACAGCAATCATCTCCATTGCAACAAATGTTTAAATTCAAATAATTAATACAACAACAAATGATCCGAAAGGCAAATAATTGTTCAAATCAGAGACAAATACATATAAAATTTATTGAATAAAATGGGAGTCTATCTCCCATACAGTTGCCACTAATACTCAACAAGATCATCACGAGAGCTCGGTTACGCGGAAGTGAAATTGAATGGAGTTTAATGCTTTAAGATTATGTTGTGGTGTAATTCTCTGGCGGTGATGGATGAACACCGACTGCACACTTCACCTATAAAGGGCGAAGAGCATTATGTGATTATTTTGTTTATGATGGATGGTCGGGATGGCAGATATTACCGGGCCTAGAGTTTATGAACTGTTGCAAGAAGAGTTAATGGGACCCTAAATTTCAATTTTATGATTAAATTTAAATTTGTCTTAATTATTCTTGTTATATTTGTAGATGCTTGCGTAGATATTATAATCATAAGTGTGTATGTTGTTCAATTGAGGGCGATACATAAGTGTAGGCTCCACCAAACAACAATTATCAAGGCAATGAAAGTTAAATTAATTGCAAGGTGAAAAAACTTGGTGAAATACTTGTTATCCTCGAGAATGATGTGATCCATATAACATATAAGAAACACCACCGGCTTGACCTTAAAACAATTAAAGATTGGGTTACTTGCTGCACCTTTTGCTTTTGTTACAATTTACTATTGTTATAATTAAGGATCTATCATTCAAACAAACATTCAAATAATCTTTTCCGCTTTTACAGTGATTTCGTACTAATTTTTATAGACCAATTCCTTCTAATCCTTGTTGAGTGTGACACTATTACTTATCGAAAAGATCTATAATCGAACACCTATGTCTTCAAAATGCACAATTATAGGTTCATATTACTAATCCACTTTATATATGTTTATGTTTGGGCGAAGCCAAATAAATATATTTGCAGACAACCACAACTCCGTATCATGCACGCCACCACCGTCCCTACTCTTACGGTCTTAACGGGTGAAGGCAACGATGATTAAGGGTCTCCTCACGGACAACTTAAGACTCTCAGATCTCCCTTTATTTCCCTTATCGTAGTTCCGCAAAAGAGAGAGAGATAGCTTTTATCACCGCAATATATCCTCATCTCCGATGACAATGATAGTAACATACTTCAAGTCCATATAGGTAAATGTTGTGAGGTCGATTTCATGCAACATCATAAGAACAACTAACACAAACATATAAAGAAAATAATGTACTTGTTGAAGTTCGATTCATACATATACTAGTTCCTCCATATCCTCAAGAACTAGGAGGGTTTACTCAGACATAGAAACAATAAACATCATCATGGTGTTCATGTTAATAATGAATGAACGATTTAATGTAATACAAGTATGTGTTGGGGTTTGGTTTTACGATAGAAGGGTTGATGTCGTGATACGACCCCTCGTAATAATTTAAATACCAAGGTCGTTGTTGTTTTGTGTACACTGGAGCACCTGCGGCTAAGTTATGGAGACACTAGTCTCTACTCATAATGTCTCAGTTGGTAGGTCGCGTTCCGGGTTTTATTTTCGTCCCACCTTACCCGATCTTTTTTGGTACTTCTTTGGTACTTCCTCCCATCATCCCCTTAGCCGCGAAAAATCAAGGAAAACCCCGCGATCGAGTCTCGCACACGTCTAATGTCTCAGTTGGTAGTCTGCGTTCCGGGTTTATTTTCGTCCCACCACTTTCGTCCAGTTTATTTTCGTCGGTTTTTTCGTCGCCTCCCACCACCACTCCCGCACTGGTTTTTGGGCGTCCCACAAAAATTCCCCCCGTGTGCTCGATGTATTCCTCCTCCGCCGCCATCTGCCGCCTCCGCTAAGATCTGAGGCCCCCCACTTGTGGGCCGCCGCCGCCGCAGAACCCCGGGGAAGGGCAGGGCAGGGCGCCGTCTTCCTCCGCCGCCGCCATCTGGTCCCCCTCCGCTCCCATCTGCCGCCGCTGCTGATCCTAAGAGACGTCGCCGCCGTCGCGGATCGGCGGGACGCCGCCGCCGCCGTCTCCTC